>NW_016822859.1:0-574 GCF_001698545.2 Rhinopithecus bieti | reverse complement strand
CTTACTATAAAAAACATAATTGGGTCTTGCATTTTATCGAGTCTGACCATCTCTGTCTTTTAATTGTAATAATTAGTACATTTACATTTAATACAATTGTTGACAAGTTTGGTTTCTATTTGTCCCATCTGCTTTTTATTTCTCTCTTCCTCCTTTTCTGCCATTTTTTGGGTGAATCAAATACTTTCTAGTGTTCCATTTAGTACTTCATTTTTATTTGTATCTCTTTATATTAACTTAATAGTCTTGGAAATAGTTTTCAAAAAGAATTTATCATAGAAATTATTTTAAAATTTCTTCTGGATTTTTTCATACCTTTTTTTGGGTGCTGCCACTTTCCTTCTTCTTTTTTTTTTTTTGTATGTCACGCTTGAGACCACATAAAGCATTGTCTGCAACAGAGACTCCAACAAGTTCTCCTTGCATTCCAAGATATCATCTCTTTTCAGTTTTAAAATGTGTATTCCCACTAAGGAAAGAAAAGAAGGGCTGACTTTGTGGGATAGAAATATGGAGGTGGAAACAGCAACACTAAATAAGAAATGGAGACCTTGCTATTTCTTCAGACTTATTT
>NW_016822858.1:0-983 GCF_001698545.2 Rhinopithecus bieti | reverse complement strand
CTTTGTTTTTTTGAGATGGAGTCTGGAGCGCAGTGGCACAATCTCGACTCACTGCAAGCTCCGCCTCCCAGGTTCACGCCGTTCTCCTGCCTCAGCCTCCCGAGTAGCTGGGACTACAGGTACCCACCACCACGTCCGGCTAAGTTTTTATATTTTTAGTAGAGACGGGGTTTCACCGTGTTAGCCAGGATCGTCTTCATGTCCTGACCTCGTGATCCGCCCACCTCCTCCTCCCAAAGTGCTGGGATTACAGGCATGAGCCAGCGCACCTGGCCAGCATTATGTTTTAACACTCAGTTGCTAATCAATTATACATTGGCTATTTACTGGCTTTTTTCTAAATTCAATTTCTATATTGGTGGGGCATTCTATTAACTTAAAATATGGCATCCTTTATACTATTAACCTATCATCCATGTTATCCAGTTATTCACAAAGGACTTCCATTTTCTCCTTCAAGCTCTCTCCCACTTTCCCCTTTGGTCTCATTCTCATTACCACTGCCTTCATCACATCTTCATTACCTTGACCCTGCCATCCCTAAGGCTTAACTGGGCTGATGCTCATCTATGGTCCCTTCATTCAAGGTGCCCTGAGGAATCTTCTTAAAAACATCTATATGTTCTTATTAGTTATATGCTTATAAATCAAAAACCTTTCAAGGGGGTTACAGGGAGAGGGACTCTATATCTACAGTCACTTATTAAAAGAATCATCAGGTCGGGCACGTTGGTTCATACCTGTAATACCAGCATTTTGGGAGGGTGAGGTGGGCATACCACGAGGTAAAGAGATCGAGACCAGCCTGGCCAACATGGTGAAATCCCATCTCTACTAAAAATACAAAAATTAGCTGGACGTGGTGGCACGCAGCTGTAGTCCCAGCTGTTAGGGAATCTGAGACTGGAGAATCGCTTGAACACGGGAGGCAGAGATTGCAGTGAGCCGAGATCGCCCCAATACACTCCAGCCTGGTGACAGAG
>NW_016822857.1:0-1859 GCF_001698545.2 Rhinopithecus bieti | reverse complement strand
GTCGGGGCAGGCGCCGGGGGCGTCCCTGCGGCTGAGGCGCTTGGGCGCCCTCCTCACAGCCCGAGCCAGAGGGACCCCGCTCCGCGCGGCTACCACCCACCCGCGGCGGCTGGGCTGACGCCCCGGGAAGTGCCGCGAGACTCCTCGAGACCGGAGGAGAGGGGCTCCGTGGGGGAGGGGCGTGGGAGTGCAGGGGCACGTGGAGAAGGAGAAGGGGGCTGAGCGGGAGGGGGCGACAAGAGGTGGAAGACGGGCTGGGGATGGAGACCAGGGCAGGCCCGGGGCCAAACGCCTGCCCAGGGTGATAGCAGGTGACCCTGGGGCATCGAGGCAATCCGGAATGAGACTTCCCGTGGGGGGGGTGTTGTGGGGGGAAGGAAAAGGGTCCCTTGGAAGGGAGAGAAACGTGGCGTCCCTTCGGTGGGGCGTGGGAACGCAGGCAGGCCAGGTGCGAGTTCCGCACAGAGGAGGCTGTGGCACCGACGTGGGGAAAAACGAGCGAAGGACGCTGCGGGGCCGAGGGGACGCATTGCCTCGCAGGGACCCGCCTAAGCCCCGCCCCAGTGCCTGGGCCAGGTGGGGTTCGGGTGTTCAGGAATGTTCCCGAGGTCTGATGTTCCCAGGAATCCGCTGAGATGAGGTCTGGCTCCCTCGCCAGCAGGCATCATTGTGCCTTACTGACTCCCAGACCTGGACGGCCGACCCTTGAGTGGGCGCTAAAATGGAAACAGGGAATCCGTGGGCATTCGTGGGCAATTCAGAAGCTCCGTTTTGGGTCCATTCACCACCACACCTTTCGCCATAGATACTCTGCCTGCCACCACATTCCTCTACTGGCCCGTTATTTCCTTTTCCCTTTCCACCATCTGGTGGTAGGAAGCGATAGTGAACTACATGGGAGACATTTAGGCAAAGAGCAAGTAAGACAATAGAGAAATTAGATCAGTGGCCCTGGAAATGGAGGAGGCTGAGGGCTAGTGGACTCAAAAGGGACAAATGAAAGCCGACCCCCTACCCAAGAGAGGGGCTATCTCCATACCTCACCTATGTTGGTGGGGCGACTCTTGTAAATTGGTTACCATCCTGGGATTTCTGTAGAAAATTGTTCTTATAACTGTTTCATGAGTTTTTCAAAAAACCTCAAAGGGTCTTACAAACAAGAAATCAGTAGCATCATCTTTCTAAACACCGTTTATGTGTGCCAAACCGATCGAAATAGGAGGCTAATCAAGGGACAAGAGGCCCATCCACACAGAGGCTGCAGTTGAAGTCCTAGTGTCGTCAACATCAGACTCCTAAAGAAGGGATCAGAGAACACGGAGATTAAGAATGTGAAGTCCGGCCGGGCGCGGTGGCTCAAGCCTGTAATCCCAGCACTTTGGGAGGCCGAGACGGGTGGATCACGAGGTCAGGAGATCGAGACCATCCTGGCTAACACGGTGAAACCCCGTCTCTACTAAAAAAAAAATACAAAAAACTAGCCGGGCGAGGTGGCGGGCGCCTGTAGTCCCAGCTACTCGGAAGGCTGAGGCAGGAGAATGGCGTGAACCCGGAAAGCGGAGCTTGCAGTGAGCCGAGATCGCCCCACTGCACTCCAGCCTGGGCGACAGAGCGAGACTCCGTCTCAAGAAAAGAAAAGAATGTGAAGTGGCTCACGCCTGTAATCCCAGCTCTTTGAGAGGCCGAGGCAGGCGGATCACCTGAGGTCAGGAGTTCGAGACCAAGCTGACCAACATGGTGAGCCCCTCTCTCTATGAAAAATACAAAAATTAGCCAGGCGTGCGGTGGCACACGCCTTAGTCCCAACTCCTTGGGCGGCTGAGGCACAAGAATTCGTTTGAACCTGGGAGGTGGAGGTT
>NW_016822856.1:0-2131 GCF_001698545.2 Rhinopithecus bieti | reverse complement strand
AATATTTTTTAGTAGAGACGGGGTTTCACCATGTTAGCCAGGATGGTCTCGATCTCCTGACCTCATGATCCGCCTGTCTCGGCCTCCCAAAGTGCTGGGATTACAGGCTTGAGCCACCGCGCCCGGCCAACTTTTTTTTTTTTTAAGGCTGGAATGCAGTGGCACTATCTTGGCTCACTGTAACCTCCGCTTCTCGGGTTCAAGTGACTCTCCTGCCTCAGCTTCTCAAGTAGCTGGGACTATAGACACATGCTGTCACGTCCAGCTAATTTTTTTGTTTGTTTGTTTTGAGACCTAGTCTCGCCCTGTCGCCCAGGCTGGAGTGCAGTGGTGGGATCTCCACTCACTGCAAGCTCCGCCTCCCGGGTTCAGCCATTCTCCTGTCTCACCCTCTGAGTAGCTGGGACTACAGGCATGTGCCACCATGCCTGGCTAATTTTTTGTATTTTTAGTAGAGACAGGGTTCACCGTGTTAGCCAGGATGGTCTTGATCTCCTGACCTCGTGATCTGCCCGCCTCGGCCTCCTAAAGTGCTGGGATTACAGGTGTGAGCCACCGCACCAGGGCTCCCTCTTCTTAACAGTTGCTAACGAGGAGGGAGCAATCATTTTCATTTGCTCTATGGCCTTAGATTACTGTTTCTTTAGCAATAGTGAATATCGAGAACCTCAAAATTTTTTCTCTTATGGTGTTAATTTCAGGTGTCAGGGATTTCCTGACCCTTATGTATGCCGGGTAGTACGTTTTAGCAGCCCTGACCCCTAGCCAAATTAGGTAGCACATCTGAAGCTAATAAGCCAAAGGGTGTTACTGGCACTAATCCTTGCAGGGTTTCTGCCAGCAAGTTCAAATGAGTTGATACATATTTTAATGGTTAATATTACTAATTGCATGCTTTTTTTGCTGTTCAGTCCCAATAAAATTACATAATGGAATTAGCTCATGTAAAGAAAGGATTCTGAATCCAACAAAAAATATTAGATTGAACCATATATTGTCATACTTATAGATAAAAAATGGTTGACAATTGTCAGTTCTGTATAGTCCAACCTAATATGAATGAATAAAACATCTGTGTATACTTGGATCAAATTTTAATCTTATTCATCCTCCCATTTCGCCATTGTTACCAGAATAAACTTGATGTAGTCTGCATGAATATGGACTTCTGATTATTGTCCCAGGATTATTAGCAAGTTTAAAAAATTTGCTGGGCGTGGGGGCTCATGCCTGTAATCCCATCACTTTGGGAGGCCTAGGTAGGCGGATCACCTGAGGTCAGGAGTTCGGGACAAGCCTGGCGGACACGGAGATATCCTGTGTACAGAAATACAAAAATTAGCTGGGCATGATGGCGGGTGCCTGTAATCCCAGCTACTCTGGAGGCTGAGGCAGGAGAATCGCTTGAGCCCAGGAGGTGGAGTTTGCAGTGAGCCAAGATCGCATCACTGCACTCCAGCCTGGGCAAAAGAGCAAGACTCCATCTCAAAAAATTTGTTTTTTTTTTTCTTTAGCCAGGCGCAGTGGCTCACGCCTGTAATCCTAGCACTTTGGGAGGCCGAGGCTGGTGGATCACTGGAGGTCAGGGGTTTGAGAACAGCCTGGCCAACATGGTGAAACCCGGTCTCTACTAAAAATATAAAAATGTTAGTCGGATGTGGTGGCACATGCCGGTAACCCCAACTACTCGGGAGGCTGAGGCATGAGAATTACTTGAACCCAGGGGGTGAAGGTTGCCGTGAGCCGAGATCACGCCACTGCACTCCAGCCTGGGTGACAAAGACTCTGTCTTAAAAAAAAAAAAAAAAATTTCAATTAGACTACACAAGGAAGGTTTAGAATACATTTTTTTTGTTCCAGGATTTTTAGTGAATTCAAAAATTTTAAATTAAACAACTCAAGATAGAAATACTTTTTTTTTTTGTAAAATACTAAAATATTACAAATAAAGCTGCATCACTTAGATTGACCATTATCCTTAATCCCCTGCTGTCTTTGCACCCCATTCCCCCTGGAAAACCATTGTTGTGAATTTTGGGGTATATTTTTTCAGGGCTTAAAAAAATAACTTTAACTTTCATAGTGTTTTGTATTTGCCTCTTTTTCCTTCAAGTAAATGACACAAAACTAC
>NW_016822855.1:0-1540 GCF_001698545.2 Rhinopithecus bieti | reverse complement strand
CTCACTCTGTCACCAGGCTGGAGAGCAGTGGCACGATCTCAGCTCACTGCAACCTCCACCTCCTGGGTTCAAGCGATTCTCCTGCCTCAACCTCCCAAGTATCTGGGATTACAGGCATGCGCTACCATGCCCAGCTAATTTTGTATTTTTAATAGAGACGGTGTGGTCAGGCTGGTTTTGAACTCCTGAACTCAGGTGATCTGCCAGCCTTGGCCTCCCAAAGTGCTGGGATTACAGACGTGAGCCACCGTGCCTGGCCAGGGAAGGGGACATTTTCATTCTGTTGCATACGGATGTGCATTTTCCCCCAGCATCATTCTATGGAAACACGATCTTATCCTCCATTGTATCATCATAGTATGCGTGTCAAAAATTGTTGGACTCACCAGGCAAACATGTATTTCTGTCCTGTGTATTTTGTCACAATGGTCTATTTCTGTGTCAGTATGCTGACACTAGATTTTTTTTATTAGTATAAATTTGCTCTAAGTTTTGAAATCAGGAAGTGTCAGTCTACCAACTTTGCTCTTGTTTTTCAATTCTTGTTTTGTCTGTTCAGAGTCCCTTGAGATGCCATATGTTAAAAAATGGAAAAATGGGTCCTAAAAACTAATCAAGTGGTCAAAGCTATCCCTAAAAGGCTAGCAGGGAGCAAAAGTGCTATTTCTTAATGAGAAAATAAAAATCTTAGCGAGGCCGGGCACGGTGGCTCAAGCCTGTAATCCCAGCACTTTGGGAGGCTGAGACAGGCAGATCACGAGGTCAGGAGATCGAGACCATCCTGGCTAACACGGTGAAACCCCGTCTCTACTAAAAAATACAAAAAACTAGCCGGGCATGGTGGTGGGCGTCTGTAGTCCCAGCTACTTGGGAGGCTGAGGCAGGAGAATGGCGTAAACCCGGGAGGCAGAGCTTGCAGTGAGCTGAGATCTGGCCACTGTACTCCAGCCTGGGCGACAGAGCGAGACTCCGTCTCAAAAAAAAAAAGAAATCTTAGAGAGATGTTTTGAAAATGCCACGTCACTTTTGAAAGTGGGCCACATGGTAAGAACAAACTAAGCATTCACACACTAAAGCAGAAAGAAGCTGCAATTCTTGGAAGTCTTAGAGCTGCCTCTATAATGGGAAAAACGACCCCTCTGCTTCATGATAAACTGTGTGTAAAGACTGAGAAAGCATTAAGTGTGTGGCTAGAGGACACATCGCTAAACAACATCCCTTTTAATAATAAAATAAAGTGTGAAAAAACAGCCTCTATGAATACTACTGTGAGAAGGTAGAGGAGAGCAAGAAAAAGGAGTTTCAGGCCAGTATTGTCTGGCTGCGCTAGCTACATAAAGCACCAGAGCCTCAAAAACTTAAAGACCACAGGAGAATTGACACTGGCTTATATGAAATATCAGCATTCCCAACAGAGCTCACAAAACTCATAAAAAGAAAGTCTACCTTCCAAAGCAAGTCCTCCATTGCAATGAATTGGGTAAGCCCTAGAAAAAGAAAGAGGTCCAGTGGTACCTACATCCATGACTGCCAAGGAGGC
>NW_016822854.1:0-983 GCF_001698545.2 Rhinopithecus bieti | reverse complement strand
AACCTAAATATGTATTGTCAGTGGTATAATCACACGAGAAGATAAAATTCCAAGTGATTTCAAAATAGGGTAATTTGAATATGTACTTTTTGTGGGATATATCCCAATAATAAAATAACTTAAAAAAATTAAATTCATTTAATCATGGACTCTAGATCTCATTTCTCGCTAAAATCAATAGGACTTCTGGAAAAGATGACTAAGCTCTCTGGCTTTAAATTCATTTCTCTATTCTTAGAAAAATGGGGTTAAAATAGTTCCTATCTTATAGGGTACTCCTCAGGAATAAATGAATTATCATATATTATGCTTGGAGAAATAGTGTCTGGTTATATGGCAGGTATTCAATTAATGTATGGCATTCCTTTTATTCTCTTTTAATCTCCTTAAAGTATCATTTGCCAGGAATATATAGGCTACTTTGAATTATGTATATATTTGACTCTTCAGTCAGAACTTTGGTGGATAACTCTACACTTTCAAGATGGCAAAACCAGCTTTTTGAGCAGGCTTACATAGAGATTAGCATTGGTTACCTACTTCCTGCTTACTTTGTTTGAAATGATAATCAAAATAACCAAGCAAAGTGTATGTGTGGGTGTTTTTGTTTTTGTTTTTTAAATTAAGAAATAAGGAAACTGAGACTTAGAAAAATGTTGAAGCCCTGTCTTTGTTTCAGGGTTAGTAAGTGGCACAGCCACCAGTCAAGTCAAGCCTGTCTGACATTGAGTGCTTTCCGCCAAATCACTGCTTTCCTAAGGAAGGCCTCCTATGTCTTGTCGACTGATGCCTGAAGTCCTGCTATTAGATGTATTCCTATGACTTACCTCTTTGCCTCTGTTAAAATGCAGATGCCCTTGCAATAACTAGTTATTGCTATCTTGGATATAGAGAAAAAATATATTTATATTTGGACATATTAAACTTTAATTTTGCACCATAATTGGTGTTCTCTGGATGATTCTTAGAATCAAGAAACCATC
>NW_016822853.1:0-1043 GCF_001698545.2 Rhinopithecus bieti | reverse complement strand
ACAGTGATAATCTTTTCTCTTCATGAAGCAGTTTGCTAGGACACTTTTCCTGGAAACTGTAAAGTGATATTTGGGTAGACATTGAGCCCTATGGTGACAAAGGAAATATCCTCAGATATAAACTAGAAAGAAGCCTTCTGAGAAACTGCTTTGTGATGTGTGAATTTATCTCATAGTGATAATCTTTTCTCTTCATGAAGCAGTTTGCTAACACACTTTTCCTGGAAACTGTAAAGTGATATTTGGGTAGGCATTGAGACCTATGGTGACAAAGGAAATATCCTCAGATAAAAACTAGAAAGAAGCTTTCTGAGAAACTGCTTTGTGATGTGTAAATTCATCTCACAGAGATAAACTTTTGTCTTCATGAAGCAGTTTCCTAAGACTGTTTTCGTGATATGTGCTAAGTGATATTTGGGAACACTTTGAGGCCTATGGTGAAAAAGGAAATATTCTCAGTTAAAAACTAGAATGAAATTTTCTTTGAAACTACTTTGTGATGTGTGAATTCATCTCACAGAGATAAACCTTTCTCTTCATGACACAATTTGTTAACACAGTTTTTGTGGAATACGTAAAGTGATATTTGGGAACACATTGAGGCCTATGGTGAAAAAGGAATATCCTCAGATAAAACGAGAAAGAAGCTTTCTGAGAAACTGCTTTAATATGTGTGAATTCATCTAACAGAGTTAAAATTTCACTTCATGGAACAGTTTGTTACCACTGTTTTTGGGGAATCTGTGAAGCGATATTTTGGATCTCATTCAAACCTATGCTGACAAAAGAAATATCCTCAAATAAAAAGGAGAAAGAAGCTTTCTGAGAAACTTCTTTGTGACTTGTGAATTCATCTCACAGAGGTACACATATATCTTCATGACTCAGTTTGCTAACACTATTTTCGTGGAATTCTTAAAGTGGTATTTGGGAACGCGTTGAGTCCTATGGTGAAAAGGAAATATCCTCAAATAAAAAGGAGAAAGAAGCTTTCTGAGAAACTTCTTTGTGACTTGTGAATTCATCTCACAGAGGTACACATA
>NW_016822852.1:0-881 GCF_001698545.2 Rhinopithecus bieti | reverse complement strand
TACCTCATAGAGCTAAACGTTTCTGTTCAGGGAGCACTTTGGCAGCACTGTATTTATGGTGTCTGAAAAGGGATATCTGAGATCACTTTGAAGCCTATGGTGGCAAAGGAAATATTCTCAGACAACAACCAACAAGAATCTTTCTGAGAAACTGCTTTATGATGTTTGAATTCATCTCACAGAATTACACCTTGCTTTCCTTTTTTTTTTTTTTTTTGAGATGGAGTCTCACTCTGTCACCTGGGCTGGAGTGCAGTGGCTGGATCTCAGCTCACTGCAAGCTCTGCCTCCTGGGTTCACGCCATTCTCCCGCCTCAGCCTCCTGAATAGCTGGGACTACAGGCGCCTGTCACCTCACCCGGCTAGTTTTTTGTATTTTTTTTTTAGTAGAGACGGGGTTTCACCATGTTAGCCAGGATGGTCTCGATCTCCTGACCTCGTGATCTGCCCGTCTCAGCCTCCCAAAGTGCTGGGATTACAGGCTTGAGCCACCGCGCCTGGCCATACCTTGCTTTCCATGGAACAGTCTACTAACACTATTTTCATGGAATCTACAAAGGAATGTTCATAAATGCATTGAGGCAAATGGTGAAAAAGGAAATATTCTCAGACAAAAACTAGAAAGATGCTTTCTGACAAACTGCTTTGTGATCTGTGAATACATCTCACAGAGTGACACAATTGTTTTCATGGAGCAGTTTGCTAGCATTGTTTTTGGAGAATCTGAGAAGAAATAATTTGGATCACATTGAAGACTATGGTTACACAGGAAATATCCTCACATAAAATCTAAAAAGAAACTTTCTGAGTAACTTCCTTGTGCTTTGTGAATTCATCTCACAGAGTTACACCGTTATTTTCATTGAGAAGTTTGCTAACAA
>NW_016822851.1:0-1899 GCF_001698545.2 Rhinopithecus bieti | reverse complement strand
GAATTGCATTGAAGCCTATGGTGACAAAGGAAATACCTTCAGAAAAAAATTAGAAAAAAGCTTTCTGAGAAACTGCTTTGTGATGTGTGAATTCATCTCAGAGAGTTATAATGTTGCTTTTGTTGAGTAGTTTGTGAACACTGTTTTCTTGGCATCTGCAATTGGATCAGATATTTAGGAGCTCATTGAAGCTTATGGTGACAAAGGAAATATCCTCATATAACAACTAGAAAGAAGATTTCTGAGAAACCACTTGGTGATATGTTAATTCATCTCACAGAGTTACATGATACTTATCATGGATCTATTTGGTAGCACTGTTTTTGGGGAATCTGCAATAGGATATTTGGGAGTGCATTGAAGCCTATGATGACAAACTAAATATCCTCAGACACAAACCAAAAAGAAACTTTATGTGAAACTGCTTTGAGATGTGTGAATTCCTCTCAGAGATTTACACCTTTCTTTTAATGGAGCAGTTTGCTGTCACTATTTTCGTGGAATCTGCAAAGTTATTCGCGAGTGCAATGAGGCCTATTATGAAAAGGAAATATCCTCGGACAAAACTAGAAAGAAGTTTTCTGAGAAATGGCTTTGTGATATGTGAATTCATCTCACAGTGTTACACAATTCTTTCCATGGAGCAGTTTGGTAGCACTGTTTTCTTGGAATCCACAATGGGATATTTCGGAATGCATTGAAACTTATGGTAACAAAGGAAATATCCTAATATAAAAACTAGAAGAAACTTTCTGATAAACCGCTTTGTGATGTCTTAATTTATCTCACAGAGTTACACAATTCTTTTCATGGACCACCTTGGTAGCACTGTTTTTGGGGAATCTGCAATAGGATATTTGGGGGTGTATTGAACCTATGGTGACAAAGGAAATAACCTCAGACAAAAATCAAAAAGAAACTTTCTGAGAAACTGCTTTGTGATATGTGAATTCACCTCAGAGAGTTACACTGTTCTTTTCATTGTTTAATTTGCTAATACTGTTTTCCTGGAATCTGGAATGGGATATCTCAGAGCACATTGAGGCTAATGGTGACAAGGGAAATATCATCAGAACAAAACTAGAAACAAGCTTTCTGAGAAACTGCTTAGTGATTTGTAAATTCATCTCACAGAGTTACAACTTTCTTTTCATGGAGCAGTTTGCTAACACTGTTTTCGTGTAATCTACAAAGGGATATTTTGGAGTGCATTGAGGCCTACAGTGAGAAAGGAAATATCCTTTAATTTAAACAAGAAAGAAACTTTCTGAGAAATTACTCTGTGATGTGTGAATTCATCTCACAGCATTACACTCCTCTTTTCATTGAGCAGTTTTCTGGCACAGTTTTCTTGGATTCTGCAATGAGATATTTCAGAACACATTGAACCTTGTGGTGACAAAGGAAATAACTTCATATAAACAGTAGAGTGAAGCTTTCTCAGAAACTGCTTCATGCTGTGTTAATTCTTCTCACAGAGATATATGGCTCTTTTCATGGATCAGATTGGTAGCATGGTTTTGGTTAATTTGAGAAGGGATATTTTGGATAGCATTGAAACCTAGGGTGACATAGGAAATATCATCAGATAATAATTAGATAGAAGTTTTCTTGGAAAGTTCTTTGTGATGTTTGAATTCATCTCACAGAATTACACCAGTTCTTTTCATGGTGCAGTTTGCTAACACCTTTTCCCCGGAATCTGCAAAGAGATATTTGGGAGCGCATTCAGACCTGTAGTGAAAAAGGAAATATCCTCAAATAAAAAACGAAAAGAAGCTCTCTGAGAAACTACTTTGTGATGCGTGAATTCATCTCACAGAATTACACTGTTCTTCTCATTGGGCAGTTTGCTAACCATGTTTTGTTGGAATCTGCAATGGGATATTTCGGAGCATG
>NW_016822850.1:0-642 GCF_001698545.2 Rhinopithecus bieti | reverse complement strand
TACTCTCTGCACTTCCCACTGCCCCCACCCTGCTGTCAAGTCCCCTGGGCTAAGGGATCCATCTGTCCCTAGAGGTGCGCACCCAACGCTAGGCAGAGGTAGCTGGTGTGGGGCTGCTGGCGGTCAAGGTCCCCTGAGATGGGGAGGGTCTCCTAGGAGGGGCCCAGGGGCCACAGAAGAGGAGCAGAGTGTGCAGCAAGCCCCCCTTGCAAAGGCCCTCTGGTCCCCGAGGGGCTGCTTCTTCGGCCTCCAGCCAAGTCGGGGTTCGCTCCCAGTGCTGCCTGCTGGGCACCTGCACTCCAGACTCCTGGCTGCCAACCAAGGAGGAAGCCCGCCCCCTGGTAACAGGCCACTCTCAGTTTGGTACAGGGAAGCACAGACACCCCTAACACACAGGGAGGCCGTCATCTGATGAGTGCGGGGGCTTCAGGGAGGGCTGGAGGCCCAGTGAGTCTGAGTGATTGACAAGTGAATGAGCTGGGAATGAAGCCTCCTGGGGCCGGGAGGGAGAGAGGGGATTGGAGGGCGGTGAATTCCCGGACCTCTGTGGCTCCAGGCTTCCCGTTGCCCGACCAGGCTCTAGGTGTCCTCCCCCTTCAGTTTCCTCATCTGTCCCAGAGGACGAATGTGGCAGGACTGTTG
>NW_016822849.1:0-1230 GCF_001698545.2 Rhinopithecus bieti | reverse complement strand
TGACTCTTTCTTTCTTTCTTCCTTCCTTCCTTCCTTTCCTTCCTTCCTTCCTTTCCTTTCCTTCCTTTCCTTCCTTTCCTTTCCTTTCCTTTCCTTTCCTTTCCTTTCCTTTCCTTTCCTTTCCTTTCCTTTCCTTTCCTTTCCTTTCCTTTCCTGTCTTTCTTTTTTCTTTAATGGAGTCTCATTCTGTCACCCAGGCCGGAGTGCAGTGGTGCAATCTCTGCTCAATGCAACCTCTACCTCCCGGGTTCAAGCGATTCTCTTGCTTCAGCCTCCCGAGTAAGCTGGGTTATAGGTGCATGCCACCATGCCCTGCTAACTTTTGTATTTTTAGTAGAGGCGGGGTTTCACCATGTTGGTTAGGCTGGTCTCGTACTCCCGACCTCAGGTAATCTGTCTGCCTTGGCCTCCCAAAGTGCTGGGATTATAGGCATGAGCCACCACGCCTGGCCTCATCAATGATTTTCTAAATGGCATCTGGGAACTCGTCTGCTGCCTCTTGGTCAGCAGAAGCTGCTGCTCCTGTTATCTTAATATTTTTAAAACCAAAAATCTTGTCAGGTGCGGAGGCTCATGCCTGTAATCCCAACATTTTGGGAGGCTGAGGCGGGCAGATTATGAAGTCAGGAGTTTGAGATCAGCCTGGCCAACATGGCGAAACCCCGTCTCTATTAAAAATACAGAAATTAGCCAGGTGTGGTTGCGGGCGCCTGTAATCTCAGCTACTTGGGAGGCTGAGGTAGGAGAATCGCTTGAACGGAGGAGGCGGAGGTTGCAGTGAGCCGAGATCGCGCCACTGCACTCCAGCCTGGGTGACAAGGGCAAGACTCCGTCTCAAAAAACAACAACAAAAACTCTTTCTAAAATTATGGTTTCATCCTTTGCTGGCATTGAATTGTTCAGCTTAGATCTTTCACCTTCCTTTTGCTTATGTTGCCATATAATGGTTTCACTATTTCTCACATCATATTAGAATCTATACATATCACTTTCTTATAGGAATCCTGCACCCACACAAAAGCTGCATTTTGGGGGCCGGGCGCAGTGGCTCACGCCTGTAATCCCAGCACTTTGGGAGGCCAACGCAGGCGGATCACGAGGTCAGGAGATTGAGACCATCCTGGCTAACACGGTGAAACCCCGTCTCTACTAAAAATACAAAAAATTAGCCAGGCGTGGTGGTGGGCGCCTGTTAGTCCCAGCCACTCGGGAGGCTGAGGCAGGAGAATG
>NW_016822848.1:0-491 GCF_001698545.2 Rhinopithecus bieti | reverse complement strand
AGGTGACTGTGAATGGTTTGTTGTTCCTGAAGGTTACTGGGGTGTTCTGAATGACTTCTGTGAAAAGTAGGTTTCCAAAGTAAATTTTCTTAAAACACATACTAGAAAGCAGTAATTGTAAAGGACAACTTACCAAGCTGGTTATCCTAATGGATACATTGCCAGTATTCACTTACCATTCAGCAGAGAATTCATTTTAAATTATTTGATTCCAAACCTCATATTTTGTGTTATTGGAAATACTTTTAAGAAAGATGCCATGAAACAACTTCATGCAATAGTAGTACCCATGAATTTAAGAAGATAGAAAAGTTGAGTTATTAGTTAATTTTTAAAATGATGCATACTTATTCATTTGAAAGGTGTGTATTCCAAGAAAAATTGTTTTGTTATAAATGGTTTTAGGAAGTAGAAGGAATTCTTTATTGAGCACCTGTACAGGCTGTGAATAACTCAAGCTTGACCATAATACCCTTTGCCATATCATGATA
>NW_016822847.1:0-488 GCF_001698545.2 Rhinopithecus bieti | reverse complement strand
TGTGTGGTGTGTGTGTGGTGTGTGTGTGGTGTGTGTGTGTGGTGTGTGTGGTGTGTGTGTGGTGTGTGTAGTGTGTGTGTGCATGGTGTGGTAGGTGTGTGGTGTGTGTGCGTGGTGGGTATGTGTGGTGTGTTTTGTGTGTGGTGTGTAGTGTGTATGTGTGTGGTGTGTGTGTGGATATGTGTGGTGTGTGGTGTGTGTGTGTAGTGTGTGTGTAGTGTGTGTGGTGTGTGTGTGGTGTGTGTGTGTGGTGTGTGTGTGTGGTGTGTGTTGTGTGTGGTGTGTGTGTGGTGTGTGTGTGTGGTGTGTGTGTGGTGTGTTTGGTGTGTGTGTGGTGTGTGTGTGGTGTGTTTGGTGTGTGTGTGGTGTGTGTGTGGTTGTGTGTGTTGTGTGGTGTGTGTGTGTAGTGTGTGTGTAGTGTGTGTGGTGTGTGTGTGGTGTGTGTGTGTGGTGTGTGTGTGGTGTGTGTGGTGTGTGTGTGGTGTGTG
>NW_016822846.1:0-484 GCF_001698545.2 Rhinopithecus bieti | reverse complement strand
TTGATCCGGTTTGATCCGGTTTGATCCGGTCTGATCCGGTTTGATCCGGTCTGATCCGGTTTCATCCGGTTTGATCCGGTTTGATCCGGTCTGATCCGGTTTGATCCGGTTTGATCCGGTTTCATCTGGTCCGATCCGGACTGATCCAGTTTGATCCGGTTTCATCCGGTCCGATCCGGTTCCATCCGGTTTGATCCGGTTTCATCCGGTCTGATCCGGTTTCGATCCGGTTTGATCCGGATTGATCCGGTTTCATCCGGTCTGATCCGGTTTCATCCGGTCCGATCCGGATTGATCCGGTCCGATCCGGTCCGATCCGGTTTGATCCGGTTTCATCCGGTCCGATCCGGATTGATCCGGTCCGATCCGGTCCGATCCGGTTTCATCCGGTCCGATCCGGATTGATCCGGTCCGATCCGGTCCGATCCGGTTTCATCCGGTCCGATCCGGATTGATCCGGTTTCATCCGGTCTGATCCGGTTTC
>NW_016822845.1:0-1855 GCF_001698545.2 Rhinopithecus bieti | reverse complement strand
AATAATAGGCTCCAACTCCATCCATGTTACTCCAAAAGACAGATCTCATTATTTTCATTTCCATGGTGTATTAATACCACATTTTCTTTATTCAATCTGTCATTGATGGGCATTTAGGTTCATTCCATATCTTTGCTATTGCGTATAGTGCTGCAATGAACATTTGCATGCATGTGTCTTTATGGTAGAATGCTTCATCCTCCTCTGGGTGTATACCCAGTAATGGGATTGTTGGGTCTTATGGTAGTTCTGCTTTTAGCTCTCTGACTAATTGCCATACTGGTTGAACTAATTTACACTCCCACCAATATGAATAAGTGCTCCCTTTTCTCTGCAACCTCACCAGCATGTGTTATTTTTTGACTTTTTAATAGTAGCCATCCTGACTGGTATAAGATGGTATCTCACTGTGGTTTTGATTTGCATTTCTCTAATGATCAGTGATATTGATTTTTTTTTCATATGCTTGTTGGCTGCATGTATGTCTGCTTTGAGAAGTGTCTGTTCATGTCCTTTGTCTACTTTTTAATCCGGTTGTTTGTTTTTCTCTTGTAAATTTGTCTGAGTTCTTTACAGATGCTGGACATTACACTTTTGTCAGATGCATAGTTTGCATATTTTCCCCCATTCTGTAGGTTTTTTATTCTGTTGATAGTTTCTTTGGCTGTGCAGAAACTCTTAATTTAATTAGATCCACTTGTTAACTTTTCTTCTTTTGCAATCATTTTCATGTCTTTGTCTTGAAATCTTTTCCCATTCTTATGTCCAAGATGGTATTGTCTAGATCATCTTCCAGGGTTTTATAGGGTTGAGTTTTACATCCAAGACTTTAATTTATCTTGAGTTGATTTTTGTGTATGGTGTAAGGAAGGGGTCAAGCTTCAGTGTTCTGCATATGGCTAGCCAGTTATCCCAGCATCATTTATTGAATAGGGAGTCTTTTCTTCCTTGCTTATTTTGTGTGTGTGTCAACTTTGTCTAAGATGAGATGACTGTAAATGTGTGGTCTTATTTCTCAGCTCTCTATTCTGTTTAATTGATCTGTGTGCCTGTTTTTGTACTGGTACTATGCTGTTTTGGTTACTGTAGCCTTGTAGTATAGTGTGAAGTTGGGTAACGTGATGCCTCCAGCTTTATTCTTTTTGCATGGGATTGCCTTGGCCATTTGGGCTCTTTTTTGGTTCCATATGAATTTTAAAATAGTTTTTTCTTGTTTTTTTTTTTTTTTTTTTTTTGTTTGTTTGTTTGTTTTTTAGTTCTGTGAAGAATATCATTGGTAGGTTGATAGAGATAGCATAAAAACTGTGAATTGCTTTGGGCAGTATGCCCATTTTGATGATATTGATTTTTTTCTAACAGTGAGCATGAGATATTTTTCCTTTGTTTATATCTTACCTTATTACTTTGAGCAGCATTTTATCATTATGATTGTAGAGATCTTTCAACTCCTTGGTTAGCTGTATCCCTAGGTATTTTATTCTTCTGTGGCAACTGTGAATGGGATTGCCTTTCTGATTTGGCTCTTGGTTTGGCTATTTTGCGTGCATAGAAATGCTAGTGATTTTTGTTCATTGATTTTGTATCCTGAGACTTTGCTGAAGATGTTTATCAGCTGGAGGAAGTTTTGGGCCAAGATTATGGGCTTTTTAAGATATAAAATCATGTAATTTGCAAACAGACAGTTTGACTTCCTCTCTTCCTATTTGGATGCCCTTTATTTTTTTCTCTTGCCTGATTGCTCTGGCTAGGACTTCCAATACTATGATGAATAGAAGTGGTAAGGAAGGACATGCTTGGCTTGTGTCTGCTTTCAAGGAGAATGCTTCCAGCTTTTGGCCATTCAGTATAATGTTGG
>NW_016822844.1:0-691 GCF_001698545.2 Rhinopithecus bieti | reverse complement strand
AAATGATGAATTGATGGTTGCTGATGAGTTGATGGGTGCAGCACCCAACATTTCACAAGTATACATATGTAATAAACCTGTACGTTATGCACATGTACCTTAGAACTTAAAGTATAATAATAATAAAAATACAAAAAAACACAATTGGAAAAAAATAATACTAATTTTACACAAATATCCCTGATGAACATCGAAGAAAAAATCCTCAATAAAATACTCGCAAACCGGATCCAGCAGCATATCAAAAAGTTTATTCACCATGATCAAGTGGGCTTCATCCCTGAGATGCAAGGCTGGTTCAACATACGGAAATCAATAAATGTAATCCAGCCTACAAAGAGAACCAAAGAGCAAAACCACATGATTATCTCACTAGATGCAGAAAAGGCTTTTGACAAAATTCAACAGCCCTTCATGCTAAAAACGCTCAATATTCGGTATTGATGGAATGTACCTCAAAATAATAAGAGCTATTTATGACAAACCCACAGCTAATATCATACTGAATGGGCAAAACTGGAAAAATTCCCTTTGAAAACTGGTACAAGAGAGGCATGCCCTCTCTCACCACTCCTATTCAACATAATGTTGGAAGTTCTGGCTAAAGCAATCAGGCAAGACAAAGAAATAAATAGTATTCAGTAAGGAAAAGAAGAAATCAAATTTTTTCTGTTTGCAGATGACATGATTG
>NW_016822843.1:7203-9540 GCF_001698545.2 Rhinopithecus bieti | reverse complement strand
TCACCTTGGCACAGGAGAGTGTACTCAGGCAGGTTCCTGAGGGCCGTTTGCACCACCTCAAAGTCCTGGCTGCCCAGGCAGTACATGTATGTGGGCAGGAAGTCAGCTGCGATGCTGAAAGAGCCACGCACTTCAGTGGGCACCTCGGCCCTGTGCCCACGCCGGACCCCACCCAACAGGGAGAGCTGAGCCGCCTGGAAGCCCGGTCTGGCCACCAGGTGGGTCAAGCAGTGACCTGGTTTAGTAGGGCCCGGTGGCGGTGGTCTCACCTGGGGCTGTTCTGGATGGAGCGCAGGGCCAGGCTGAAGGCCAGGTTGCGGCAAGACTCCTCGGCCGAGCTCATCAGCCGTTGCAGGTTGGTCTGACCAGGGGAAAGGTGGGAGGTGTGTGACCGGGGGGTCCAGCCCCATCGAGGCCCCTTCACCTCTTGGTCTCTTGATGGCCGATGGCAATGGCAGGGACCCTAGGCTCCTATCCAGAAGGCAGGACGCATGCGCCATCGGCCAGTCCCAGCCCAGGGCTGAAAGTGGGCCTGCCCTGGCGGGGCTCGACTGTGAACGCCTGGGCTGGGGCCCCACCTGAAGCCCGGCCTCAGAGGACTCCCTGGGGCTCAGGGCGGGCACACCCTGTTGGGGCAGTGGCCCTGCTGGGGTTCTCCAAGGGATCAGCTCCTCCCAGCTCTCCCCAGCCCCATCCAACTCACCGAGAAGAAGCCCAGGATCTCGGGTCTCCGCCGGGACATCTCGTCTATGTCACTCAGAACCTCCAGCAGATCTAACACAGAGAGCGAGCCAGGCCGGAGCTGAATGGCCTAAGCAGACCTCTGCCCACCCCACCCCGGCCAGCCACGCAGAGGGGCAAGGCCCCGAGCACCACAGGACAGAAAACACTGGAAAGCATGAGCCCAGTGATACCCGCAGCAGTGAAGCCGCCAAGCTCCGCAAATGCCCGTCCCTGCCCCTACTCGTGGTCTCCAAGGAAAGAGATTGACCCCTTGCGGCAGCCCCACATCCAGGGTGCTCTTAGCATCAAGTGGCCCCACGGCCCGGCTCCACCTGGGCCACCCAGCCTTGGCTCTTCTCTGAAGGCGGCCACCAGTCCTGCCTACCCGCTGGTCCTGCCCGCCTGCCTGACCTCTTCCTGCCACACTCCCACCCCTCAGGGTGCTCCCCTGCTTTTGCTGTGTCTGAAGCAGAGCAGCACCCTCCAACTCCCCTGGGCCCCTGAGTTTCTAAGGCCTTCTCTGGGGTGCTCCCCAGTGTGAGGACTGGCCCACCCACCCACAGCCCAGCGTGGGCCGTGCTCACGCCCCAGTCAGTGCCGGGATAGCTGCTGGTTGCTACCCGCAGGCACATGGGACCCAGGGCGCCGACCAGGCGCTGACCTCAAGTGGGTGAAGCAGGGCCCGACTCACCCTCCACCGTTTGGCCCCTGGAAAGCCGCTTCATGTAGGGAGCCATCTCGGCCGCGGTCAGAGGGGTGAACAGGGAGACGCTGACCAGGGGCAAGGAGCCGGCTGAGCTCTCCTCTGGAAGACAGTGGCAGTGCTGCAGGAGGGCGGGAGCGGCAGGACGTGCCACACTGAAGCACCAGGGCCTGCCCTCCCGACAGCACAGCGGCCAATGCCCAGGCTCCCAAGGTGCCAGCACACAGCAGCGCTCCACAAATGGAGTGGAGCCAGGAGCCACCTTTGGATCCGACGCATGCACCTCTGCGAGTCTCTCCCTGCTGGGTTTCTCGCAATGTGGGCCATGACCCACTGGGCACAAGGCAGGATGGCTTGGGACCCGGGCCTGGCACTCTTCCGGCAGCACAGGAGAGACGTGCTGCGGTGCCGTGTCATCTCAGGCAGGGAATGACGGAAGGGAAAAGCCAAGGACGAGACCTGCCAGTAGGACCAGGGAACGCTTCCTGGGGAGGGACACCTGGGACAAGCGCTGGGTGGGTGGTGGATGTGCCAGGAGCGGAGGCAATGTGGTGGGGCGGAGGCGATGTGGTGGGGCGGGGCGATGCGCCAGGGGTGGAGGTGATGTGCCGGGGGTGGAAACGATGTGCCAGGGGCGGGGTTATATGCCGGGGGAGGACGTGATGTGCCGGGCGGGCCGATGTGCCCTGGGTGGAGGTGATGTGCCGGGGGCAGGGCGATATGCCGGGGGTGGAGGTGATGTGCCTGGGGTGGAGGTGATGTGCCGGGGGTGGAAACGATGTGCCAGGGCGGGGCGATATGCCGGGGGAGGACGTGATGTGCCGGGCGGGCCGATGTGCCCTGAGTGGAGGTGATGTGCCGGGGGCAGGGCGATATGCCAGGGTTGGAAGTGATGTGCCGGGGCGGGGCGA
>NW_016822843.1:0-4237 GCF_001698545.2 Rhinopithecus bieti | reverse complement strand
TCCCGTCTCAAAAAAAAAAAAATTAACTGGGTGTGGTGGCACATGCCTGTGGTCCCAGCTACTCGGGAGGCTGAGGTGGGAGGATCACTTGAGCACGGGAGGTTGAGGCTGTAGTGAGCTATGATAGTGCCGCCGCACTCCAGCCTCGGCAACAGACACCCTGCCTCAAAAACTCCCCGCAAAACTGCACATCAAGTATGATTTCAATGTATGAAACAACTTATAAGTGAAAAAAATCACAAGCAGAAATGATTAGAAAAAGTCAGCTGCCCTCTGTGGTACCAGCAGAAGACAGGCTGCAGGTCCCAGCCAGCGGCGGGGAAGCGGGCACGAGAGGCCCAGCCCCGCCCCCAGGGTCACTGAAGAGGAGCAGACGCAGCCGTCCACCAAGACCCATGCACGAGTCCCCAGCAGCTGTCACTGCCCCAAACTGAACGTGACTCCACGTCCACCAGCAGGTGAACAGATAAACCAACGGTCGATCCACACAATGGCAGGCCGCTCAGCGCCCATGACACCACGACTCTGCAGACTCTGCTGGATGGCGCCCCGCGAGCAAAGCGCCTGCAGGTCCCCTTGGTTTAAGACTCAGTGCAGACAAACCCACGGGGCCACCCGGCAGCACGGACCGGGAAGGGACAAGAGGTGAAGCCGGTGATGGCCCACAGAAACTGGAGCCTCCGCCCTCCCTCCCTGCCCGGCCAGGGCACCTGGGATGGCACAAGGAGCAGCAGAGTGGTGCCCTCACCTTGCAGATGCTGCTGCTGGTAGCTCCTTCACTGTGCAGCAGGACCTCAGGCACGGGCACCCGCAGCTCTGGCCGCTGTAGATAGAGCTGCAGGAGGAGGTCTCGGCAGCGCCTGCCCAGCACACTGGAAGAGATGGAGCAGGGCTCACCAGGCGGACGGGGCGCCAGTGACAGGGGTGGGAGGACGGGACCAGGCGTGATGGGGAACCACCCAGGGCTGGGCTTCGACCCCTCCATGGGGCTCACTCCCAGGCAGCATCCAGGGCCAGGGGCCTGAGCACCTGTCTCCCCACTGCTGGATGCAGCCTGACAGGTGCTCTGTCACCTTCCTGACGCTCTCATCGTCCCCACGGCAGCAGCTGAGCAGCAGGGGCAGCCGGGCCTGGATGAGGCTGCAGGCGGCCGTGTCCCCGTCCTGGCTCCGCGTCTCTGCCTCGGCCAGGATCAGCTCCACCAGGCTGATGAGCTCTGGGCCCTGCACCCGCAGCACTAGCTCCTCCCGCCGCTTCTGTAACAGGCATCTGTGTCAGTCCTGGAGCGCCACGCCCTCTCCTGATGGGCCACCCTCCCAAGACCTGCCTGCGGGGTGCGCTGGTCTCGCCCCTGCCAGATGCGAGGAACGTGGATGCAGGCCCAGAGGAAGTCCAGAGAGGCGGAGGGGTCGAACCTGTGGGGAGGCATGGGTTCCACTGAGCATGAGGTGTCTCGTCTCAGCACAGGAGATACCAGTCAGAGCCAGCACTGGGAGAGTTCTGGCGAAGGCCAGTGTGCACGCAGCCTGGGTCAGGGACAGAGGGGCGCCCACCTCTGCTCCCGGCTCTTGCTCAGCAGGACTCGGATGCACTGGTGCAGCGTGGGCCAGCTGGACTGATGCGTGAAGAGGGTCAGGAGGTAGGGGCGGAACGAGGGCACCTGGGCCTGACCTTTGCCCTGGGGAGGGAGAAAGCAGCCCAGATGGCCTCACCTGGGCCAATGGCAGGCTCCGCTGAGGTCAGCAGATGGTTTCCCCAGTGGGCCGCTCAGAGAGCCGAGGCCTGGGGTGCTGCCAGCAACACCGGCCCCGTCATGTGGTGCTGGAGGGCCCCTCCTGGTGGCCGTGCAGCATCTCCCCACCTCTTCCCACGGGAGCCATGCTGCAGAGTGGAGGTGCCCGGGGCTCCGTGCAGCCTCTCTGGTGAGGCCATCCCTCCCCTGCAGGGGACCTGGGGAGCCCAGCACCTGCCCTCCCTTCTCCTGGCCACA
Source organism: Rhinopithecus bieti (assembly GCF_001698545.2). NCBI lineage: Eukaryota > Metazoa > Chordata > Mammalia > Primates > Cercopithecidae > Rhinopithecus > Rhinopithecus bieti. Next base: position 2,247 of record NW_016822843.1, on the reverse strand, counting down.
GCCCCATTCCCTTTGGGAAGACGGAGGCCCCTACACGATCTACAGGGTTTGGCCGGGCCAACCCTACCCCGTCCACCCACCCCGTCCCCACATCTGGCTGGTCCACAGGTGACGGTGACCCTGGCCTGGGTTCTGCTGGGGCCAATGGGGAACCCTGCCCTTCCTCTGGGTTGCTACAGGACACGGCCTGAGAGCAGGGGGGCTATTGGGGCCCCTACAAGGCTCGCCCAGGCCAAGGCTGCTGCACTGCAGGTCAGGAAGAGCCCTTGACCCTGGGTGGGTCCCCGTGCTGAAGCTGGGTGCCACCCACCTTCCTCCGGGAGAAGAGCAGCCTGTGCTGCAGGTCGGGGCAGCTGCTGACCACCTCGGGGTCCAGCATCTCCAGCCAGTCCACCAGGAGGCCTGACGAGGGCCCCAGCCGCACGGCCTCCAGGCTGCGGGGAGAAGGTGGCTCAGGGAGGAGCTGGTGCTGCCTGCCCGCCCGCCCCGGCCGTGTGCACACCCCAGCTCACCTGCCGCCATCCGCATCCGGCTTCCCCGCAGCCAGGGGCTCCTCCTCCTGCAGCAGCAGGGAGCTCACCACCACCACGGGCTTACAGCCCGGAAACGGGGAGGCGGCGTCCGCAGTGGCAGAGAAGAGCACAGTCAGCAGCTCCTCCAGGTAGGGGACCTCACCTCCATCAGCCCCTGGAGGACTGTGCAAGGGACAGAAGAACATGTGGGTCACGCCCAGGTCAGGGGGGCTGCTCAGTGGGTGTGGGCTAGCCAGGGTAGGATGTGGGGTGAGCGTGTGTGGAACACAACAGGAGAGCCCAGCCAAGGCCAGAGAGTGCAGCCGGGGCCAGGGCTCACTTTGCTGGGTGCAGCAGTGATGGGGGGGGGGGCCCCAAGGAGGAAGCTCCAACTCATTCTCAAGAGGCCCCGCCCTGGGCCATCTGAGAGGGGACCTCTGTGGGCACTTTCTGAGGACAGTGCTGAGCAGCCACTGTCCGTCCCCACTAGGCAGCAAAAGCAGCCTCAGGCTTGGGTCTTCCCAGGGCCCCAGCGGCCCAAGGGGACTGGGCCAGGAAGGTACCTTTGCTGATCAGCTCAGGCTCCACACTGCACTGCTCCCCAGACCTCAGGGTGGCGACGACGGCACGGACGGTGGAGCTGACCACCTCCAGGTCCTGACGGAAGGCCAGGGCATCGGCCAGGCGCAGGAGGCCCCTCGCACTGCGGGGAGGTCTGTGTGAGTGCCCTGTGGCTCCGCCCTCACCCCATTGGTATGCCCCGTCCAGGGAGGCTCCACGGTAGAAGAGCTCCCCTGGATGCACGCGGGCACACCCCAAGCCACTCTCCGGGCCTCGGGGTGCCAGGCAGCTCAGCCACTCTGTGTGAGCCCCATCCAGTGCCCCCCAGCTGTCTGCCAGTCTGGCGCGGTTCTCACCGTCGCTGAGCCTGCGCCCGGCCGAGGCCTGGCCGGCGAGCATCCTGAGCTGTGCCCGCAGGGGCCCGCCCTCCACGCCAGGGCTGTCCAACCACTGCAGCATCTGCAGGAGCACCTTCAGGAAGAGTGAGGAGAAGCCGGTGTCCTGCGGCACACAGCGCTGCGGGGACAAAGTGGCATGTGGCTACCCTGGCAGATGACACACGGGGACCCGGCACCCAAGGCCCAGACCAGGGCCGTGAGGCTGCTGACACCTGCCGCGACTGGCACTTGGGGCCCGAGCCAACCTCATCCCACCTCCTGCCTGAAACGGTGCCTCCCCTGCACAGGCCCAGATGACCTCGCAGAGACCCTTTCAAAACCCCCCAGTTGGTGAGGGCTCCCATGCGGTTCAAGGGAAAAAATAAACAGACACACAAATAAAACACAGTCCCAGGCACCAGCAGATGGGGAGAGCAAGGCAGGGGTGCCAAGCCTGGGTGGTGGGGCACGAACAGGCGGACGCCACACTGCCCCACCTCCCGTCCCGGGGAACGTTCACTGAAGAAAGGGGACCCCGCTGCTGCTCCCTGGGCCACTGTCCTTTTTTACTTAGAAACCGAGACCCAAGACCCACAGAGGAGCAGTCACAGGACACCCAGGCCGTCCTGCGGGAGGCAGAGCCCTCACTGCCTTCCTCCCTCCTCCCACCCGAGGCCCACACCCGGGCACCTGGTACTGGCAGAGCTGGCGCATCAGCGGGCAGGCCAGGAAGTGGCTGCGGTGCATGGACATCACCAGGGCGCCGCCGTGTGGGGAGCTGAGCAGGGTGGCGAGGG
>NW_016822842.1:349298-431573 GCF_001698545.2 Rhinopithecus bieti | reverse complement strand
CCGTCTCAAAAAAAAAAAAAAAAAGAAAATGCTATGTCACATTAATAGAACTGGCGAGAAAATATGGCAAAAATAGTGAATGCGGGGAAGGCAACAAAAGTTTGTCATATGCCATCTTAAGGAAAGCTAAGACCAGATAGCCACTGTGTCTCTTACTTTCATGTCCCAAATCATAAATGCAAAAGATTAAAGTGAAAATGACAACATATACAATGATTAGAAAAAGTACGAAGTGGGCAAAATTATTTGCACATTGGTCTTACCTTTTTCCTGTCTTCTCCCCTTCTCATTTGCCTTCGCTCACCTGTGAGCCCAGGACCTGCATCCAGCCAGGCTTCTTCTTGTCTCCGAACAAAACTGATCTGGCCAGGCGCAGTAGCTCACACCTGTAATCTCAGTGCTTTAAGAGACTAAGGCTGGAGGATCACTTTAGCCCAGGAGTTCAAGACCAGCCTGGGAAGCACAAGAAGACCTCTCTTTACTAAAGATTTTAGAATTAGCCAGACATGGTGGCACATACCTGTAAGTTCCAGCTGCTCAGGAGGCTGAGGTAGGTGGAGGATTGTGGAGCCAGGGAGTTCCGAGGCTGCAGTGAACTATGATTGCACCACCACACTCTAGCCTGGACAACAGGGTGAAATGAAAGAGAGAGAGAAAGAGAGAGAGAAAGAAGGAAAGAAAAGAAAAGGAAGGAAGGAAGGAAGGAAGGAAGGAAGGAAGGAAGGAAGGAAGGAAGGAAGGAAGGAAGGAAGGAAAGAGAGAGAGAGAGAGAGAGAGAGAGAGAGAAAGAGAAAGAAAGAAAGAAAGAAAGAAAGAAAGAAAGAAAGAAAGAAAGAAGAAAGGGAAAGAAAGAGAAAGAAAGAAAGAAAGAAAGAAAGAAAGAAAGAAAGAAAGAAAGAAAGAAAGAAAGAAGGAAGGAAGGAAGGAAGGAAGGAAGGAAGGAAGGAAGGAAGGAAAAGAAGGAAGGAAGGAGGGAAGGAGGGAGGGAAGGAGGAAAGGGGGAGGGAGGGAAGGAAGGAAGGAAGGAAGGAAGGAAGGAAGGAAGGGAGGAAAGAGAGAGAGAGAGAGAGAGAGAGAGAGAGAAAGAGAAAGAAAGAAAGAAAGAAAAGGAAAGGGAAAGAAAGAGAAAGAAAGAAAGAAAGAAAGAAAGAAAGAAAGAAAGAAAGAAAGAAAGAAAGAAAGAAGGAGAAGGAAAGGGAGAAAGGGAAAAAGAGAGAGACAGGAAAGGAAAAGGAAAACAAATCTGATAAACTAGACTCCACTGAGCTTGGAGTTAGAGAACTCAGTGGCAGCACCATCATTGTCACTAATGTGATGAGTGACTTTGGGCAAATCCCTTAGTCTGTCTAGATTTTGGTTTCCTCTCTACAAGAGAAGATAAGACTACTGGGTCTCTTTTTGCTCAGAATTCTATGCTTCTGGGATGTTAGCAATTTAATGTGTTCCCCTCTTAGGGACTCACATTTCACTTTAAAAAAGACTTTAGGAAAAAGATGAATAAATTCAGAGGAATGAGCCCCCAAAAGTGAAATTCCAGGTTTAGGGGCGTGTGGGGGAGACAGATTTTTTAGGGTGGTGGGGTGAGGCACTTGTAAAATCACATAGTCAGCAACCGGCAACTGCTGCCTCTGCATGAGGCCGGCTTCACCTCCAGATGGTAGGCCTACCTCTGTCTCAGAATCCCTCAGGCCACACGAGGCCTGCCCTGGCCCTCTGGGTGGCCTTCCATTCCATCAGGAATCAGGAAGTCAGGTCTCTGATAGGGATAAATACTGCATTTTTAATTTTTGAAAAGCAAAATATAGGTATTTATTTACATTCATGTCCATGTACACACACACACACACACACACACACACACAGTTGGCGACAGGAAAGGGCCAAGAAGAAAAATCAGCTTTGACAACCTAATAAATGTCAATTTCTGAGGGGGGCTGAGTTAGAAGATGAATCCTCAGAACTTTAATTGGAGACATGATGCTCTCACTTTGCCAGCACCCCCGCCTCTCCCGATCCCTCCGCAGATAGCACAGCCCTTGCCTTGCTCTAATTGACAAGAGGCCTCTGTCTGCTAAGATATGACTCTGGGATGTCAGGAGGCCCAGGGGTGGGGTGAAGGTGGTGCTCTAATGCCCTTCAGAGAGAAGAGGTGAAGCAGCAGGATTTGTGTCCCAAAGGCGGAGAGCCCAATGGGCTGAGCAGTCACAGATGTGCCCTGCACTCTGCCTGCCCTACGTGAGACCCTGTAGAGACAAAGGGGTCCCTCCTGACTAGTGATGCTTGCTTTCCACCTGACAGCAAGTCAGGAGGCTCCCTTTGGATCCCCGGTGGTACCCTAATCCAGGCACGATGGGAGAAAGGGAAAGCACGTGGGGGAGGTGGTGGTGTGTGCTGGTTGAGAGGATCACTCCCCAGCCAGGCTGCCTAGAGTCACCACCAACTGCTGAACTTTGGGTCAAGTGTTTGACTCTTCTGTGCCTCAGTTTTATCATCTGTGAAATGGAGATCATCACAGCTTCTGTCTGCAAGCACTGTGAGAGGATCAGATGGGTTAATCCGAGTGGAGCAGCCACACACACTCATGCCCAACAGAAGACTCAGTGGTAACAGCCCTTCTGCAGCTCAGCACAGCTGCCAGAGCTTTGGAGCCAGCACTCCTGGGCAAACTGTGGAGTCTCAGCACCATCACCCAAACAAGCTGCATGTCATGTGTGAGACAGTTCAGCTGTGACAGACGGCCATCACAGTGATCGAGCTGGGCAGGAGAAGCAGTCATGGCCACCAACACCTGACCCACCACTGCAGTCTGACCATCACTTTCTAGTAAAACACCGAGGACCACTTTTCCTTTGAGACCCCCACTCTAACTTCTGCCCCTGCAGAACCCCCAAGCATTCTCCTCTCGGCCTCCTACAGACTGTAATCCTAGCCATGCAATTTAGCTCATTTTTGTATTAGTAATAGTTCAGGTAACTAGCATCTGCACAGTGCTTTGCAGTTTACAAAGGAATATTTAGTTTACATTTTTGAATTGTTAATACACTGACAAGGCTCAAAATTTAGAAATCTGTATTAAAAGACAACAGTGAAGAGTCTCATCTCCTACCCTTCCCAACCCCAGCCTCAACCCCCACAGGTAACCACTGGTTTTACTTCCTCAGAGATCCTTCTAGAATTTCATTCTGTATGCATGAGTAAATATTTCTATTTCCCCTCTTTTCATTTTATTTTATTTTATTTATTTATTCATTTATTTTTTGGAGATGGAATCCCACTACATTGCCCAGGTTGGTCTCTAATTTCTGGGCTTCAACAATCTTCCCTCCTTAGCCTCCCAAAGTGCTGGGATTATAGGTGTGAGCCACTACACCCAGCCTCTCTGCTTTTTAAAAACAAAATGTAGCATGCTATCTATACACACTATTCTGTGCCTTGCTTTTCTTCATTTGATGATATGTCTTATACACAAGTACAAAGCTTTCTGTCTCCTTCCTTTTTATAGCTGCATAATACTCCATTGTGTGGGAAAACAAAATATCTTAAAGAGACCCCTCTTACCAAGCATTTACATTCTTCTCAATATTTTCCCATCACAAACATTCTGTAACAAGTAGCCATAAACGAATCCTTTGCACTTATGCAGATGTATTTATAGGACAATTTCCCAGAAATGGAACTGCTAGGTCAGAAGATATGTGCATTTAAACCGTGGAGAGATATTGCCAAACTGCCCTCCCTAGAGGTTATACACATTTATCTTCCCATGAGAGATAGGAGACTCTCTATTTCCTTACAACTCCACTATAACTGTGTTACCAACTTTCTGGACTTTCGCCAATCTGATAGGTGAAAAACTTGTTTATTGGTGTAATTTTAATTTCCATTTCTCTTATTTTGAATGAGGTTCAGCATGCTTCTACACATTTAGGAGCTATTTGTATTTCCTTACCCTAAATGTACTTTGCTGGCCATTTATCTCCTTTATCTTCACAATCCCCCGGTGAGAAATGTGAGGTAAGTATTAATAATATCTGCATTTTAAAATGATAGAGCTAAGACTTGAAGCATTTAAGATACTGGCTCAAAGCCTAGGCTGGTGTGACAGGGCCAAAATATCATCTTGCATTTTTTTCTGATTGTTTTATGGTCAGGATATTCCCAATTGAGTGGTGCATTTCTTACCTGCCTTCAAATCTTCCCCATGAACCTAGAATGGCACTAAGATGTGGCAGAAGAGTGAGCCAGGGGACCACGGGTCCCGAGCCCTGGTTTCTTGCTGTGGCTCTGTGAGTTACTGGCTGTGTGCCTCTGGTCAAGTCCCTTGACTCTCGGGTGGACTTTCCATATCTGTAAAGCCAAGATTTGAACTAAATCACCAAAGTCTCTTCCAGGAAATGATTATAGTGGGAAGCACTCCATGAATCTTTTATTATTATTTCTTTTTGAGCAGAGGAACTAAAACCATTTCCAGACCTCCCAAGATGAGAATGTTCAAATCATACCCGTTTATGTGAACGCAGTCTAATCAGAGGCGGTGAGTGAGGCAGCAGGGGAAGGGATTAGAGGGTCTTCAAGCAGTAATGCAAAGTGGGGAGGCTGCCACAGTGGTATGCTGGAGTCTGCCTGTACTGAGAGCCGATTGCAAGATCTTTTAGGAGTTTTGTAAGCCAATTGACATCCCATTGATAGCTTGAAACAGGCCATGGTGGGAATATTTACACCATGGAAATCAGCAAATGCTACACGTGATAGCATCCCCATCTCCCACACCCAGAGCCAGTTGTTCACCAGTGTTTAGCCGCCACCACATCGCTGCCTGAGGATCTACAAAAAGTCATAAGCGGCAGGGCTCAGTGGCTCACGCCTGTAATCCCAGCACTTTGGGAGGCCGAGGCAGGAGGAGCACCTGAGGTCAGGAGTTCGAGACCAGCCTGATCAACATGGAGAAACCCCATCTCTACTAAAAATACAAAATTAGCCAGGCATGGTGGCGCATGCCTGTAATCCCAGCTACTCGGGAGGCTGAGACAGGAGAATTGCTTGAACCTGGGAGGCAGAGGTTGCAGTGAGCCGAGATCATGCCATTGTACTCCAGACTGGGTAACAAGAGTGAAACTCAATCTCGAAAAAAAAAAAAAAAGTCATAAGCAACAGAGGCACTGGAGAATTGACAGGACTATCAGGGAGCATGAAGGGTTCTGGGAATGAGAAGAGCTCACACAGGCCAGAACCCTGCTCAGACAGGGGCCACTGGGCCACATCCTACCTTAGCCAGGAAATCAGTTGACCCCAGCAGTCCACGTCACCTCCAAGGGTGAGAGCACTGACCCTAGAGCAATCCCTGCTGCCCACATATAAGCTCTGTGACCTTCAATAAGTTGCCGAAGCACCATGTCTCAGGCTCCCCATCTGGAAAATGGGGACGAAATAGCCACTATCCCTACCTCAAGGGGTTTTTGTGAAAATTAACAGTTAACACATAGGATGCATTTAGAACAGTAAATGTCTGACACAATCAAATGGTCAGTAAGCGATTGTTACTGTTAACTCTTACTAGAACCACAGGGTAAGACTCTGGACTGAGAGTCCTGGGGACCAGGTTTCTGGTCCTCCCTCTGCAGCTGTGGGATCTGGAAAAATTATCTTTCCTGCTCTAGGCCTGTTTGCTATTAGTCAAGAAAGGGATTGGGGCAGATCATCACTGAGATCCTTCCAGCCCTTCCCTTCCCTTGTCTAGCGCCCCAGTCCCTTGACCCTGCGTGTTCTCATGAGGCATACTCCTTTGTCGCCACCCCTGGGAAGCCTTCCTGAGTGCCCTGGCAGAGTCAGGCCTCCTTCCTCTGGGCCCCCACACCCCAGCACTGTGTCTCTGAGCCCCTCAGCACCTAACACACCACACCTTGAATACCTGTCCACCTCCCCACTAGATTCCTCGAGGCAGGGATATGCCTTTATTTTCTTCTCTATCCCCTTCCCTGGAGAAGACGCTTGTCCTTCCCCAAAGAAGACCCTTAATAGTGGAATCAGGAAGGGAAAGAGGCCAGGCACCTTCTGAAACACACCCTTACCCACCTAGCCTGTACACTTCCCACTCTAAATGCCCTCTGCAACCTCCGCAACACCATCGCAAGCCTCGACTTTCTGCTACAGAGTGACCCAAGCCCCACCACAAGGCTGTACTGCTCCGCTCCCTCCCCATCTTGATGTGAAACAAAAGAGCAATTGCCCAGAACAGGGCTGAGTAATAAGCCATGCGTGGGAGCCAGCACCTCATTCCCCCATAATCTGGGCTGGTCCAGAGCTTGCCAACTCCACTCGCTCCGTCCTTCTGACAGCCCAGGGAACATCTCCAGCTGGTGGTCTGCCAGGGGGCTGGTTCCCCAACAGCCTGCTCCACTGGGCTCCGAGAGTTCTCTGGCTGTTGGGGCGTTGGGTGCAGGAAGGGGGTGGGCAAACTCAGAGGGCAGACCCCAGGGCACTTGCAGCCTCTGAGGGCCAGCAAGGACCCCCTTCAGTTCTGTGTCCTGGACACCTCGCCTACTGCACCTTAGTCCTGGTGCTTGCAGAGAAGAAGAGGCTTGTCCTTCCCCGGTAGCCAAGCCCACAACCAGAAGGTCTGCTCCCTCCCCCAGCCATAACCCTATCCCTCCCCGCTGCTGTATTTTTCTCCATAGCATTTACTGCCATCTGACATATCATAAATTTTATTTGTTTTTTGTTTAGTGTCCTCCTCCCTCAAAAGAAGGTAAATTCCACAAGGGCAAAGGTTTTTGTTTTTTTCACTCTCTATCCCCAGGACCAAGAACACTGTTTAGCGTTTCATTACTGCTTGATCAATATCAGTTGAATGAATGAAAAACTACATCTGTTGCCCTCAACCCAAACACACACACACGTACACGTGCGCACATGCACACACACACATGCATGCGCGCGCGCGCACACACACACACACATCGATTCTTCTATCCAGATCAAATTTCTGGCTGTCACCTATTTTCTGCTCAAATGATAAAAATTGAGTTGTTGGCTGATAATGAACTTAAGGCATGACCACTTTATATAGGTATTTGCATTTTACAAGGGAAGCTTTTAGAAATGGTAAAATCTTTCACGAGCCAACAGAGTAAAGCTATAATGGGTGAATTATATGGGGAGGCATTTGGGGAGCCCTCTCCCATCCTGCTCAGAGTGCCTCAAAGGAGATCAGCACGTCGGAGTCAGGCCCCCACATCACACAACCACCAGCGGACCCCTCAGCCCAGTTCAGCTCTCTCTGATTCCTGGGGAAGACGTATCCGCGGTCCTGACCACTGAAATCTCCATCATGCTCCCCTTCCCCAGCCTAGCCCCTCCACATAAGGACTTATTTTATCTTTGTCCCAACAGTCAAGTGGAGCTGCTGGGCCTGGACTTGGAGCACTGGGAGGCATGGTTTTCTAGAGCAGGGGTTCCCCACTAGTGCCAGGGGTGGCCCAGTCCTCAGCTCCCAGAGGCCTCCTGGCATTTCATGGAGGCGTTACTAGGCCTGGAACCTCAGGTGCCCGCCTGGAAGAGCCAGCATACTGACATTCTGGGCATCAGACCCCATAGCAAAGGGCAGAATGATTAAGGATGAAGCAGGGGACTCTACAGAGTGAAGGCCGTCAGGGGTTGATGGATGAAGTCATCCTTACCGAGCATCTAGTTCATGCAAAGCATGTGGTTGGGCCCCAGGCAAAGGCCCCAGGCAAAGGATCCACCCACTGTGGCCTCCCAAAGTGCTGGGATTACAGGCATGAACCACCACGCCCGGCCACAAGGGAGAGGACATTCTGAAGAGATGTGCAGGTCACCATCTCCTACCCGTACAGCCCTCATCAGCTCTGGTCTGGCCAGGGTGCAGGCTGCTCTGAGGGAGCCAATCAAGAGGCTAGCCTGGGGAACCCCTGAAAGCAGAGGGTGCTCTTCAGATTGCCCCTCTACTTAGGAAGGTTCCATGTGCAAAGTGGTGGTGGGGCTTTTCCATGGGAGGACCCCAGCCTGCTCAGCCAATCCTGCCCCACTATTGCCCAGGCTGGAGTGCAGTGGTGCGACTTCGGCTCACTGCAACCTCCACCTCCAGGGTTCAAGTGATTCTCCTGCCTTAGCCTCCCTAGTAACTGAGACTACCGGTGAGCGCCACCACACCCAGCTGATTTTCTGTATTTTAGTAGAGACAGGGTTTCACCATGTTAGCCAGGATGGTTTCGATCTCCTGGCCTTGTGATCCGCCCACCTCGACCTCCCAAAGTGCTGGGATTACAGACGTGAGCCACCGCGTCCAGTCTNCTGACCTCGTGATCCGCCCGACTTGGCCTCCCAAAGTGCTGGGATTACAGGCATGAGCCACCGTGTCCAGCCTAGTCTTTTTTTGTTTTGTTTTGTAGACGGAGTCTCACTGTGTCACCCAGCCTGGAGTGCAGTGGCGCAATCTTGGCTCACTGCAACCTCCACCTCCTGGGTTCAAGTGATTCTCATGCCTCAGTCTCCTGAGTAGCTGGATTGCAGACACGCACCACCACGCCCCGCTAATTTTTTTATTTTTAGTAGAGATGAGGTTTCACCATGTTAGCCAGGTTGGTCTCGAACTCCTGGCCTCAAGTGATCCACCCACCTCGGCCTCTCAAAGTGCTGCGATTACAGGTGTGAGCCACTGTGTCTGGCCACGGGGGAGAGGACATTCGGAACAGATGCTGCTCCCGCGTCTGGACCTCCTGGAGCTGATGCTGTGGCAGGGCTGCCCCTCTGAGCCTCACCTCCTGTGGGCAGGAGGAAACCCTGAAGGCCCAAGCCAGCAGTGACCTCGGGGTGCCCATGGACACCAGCAATGACAAGCCAGGGCACATTCAGATGTGACTGCATGCAGACATTGCAATGGGAGTACACTCTCCCAACCCCACCTGCTCTGTGTTGCTGGGGCACAGCTTCAACTGCCAGCACATCCACTCTGATCACACAACCTCTCCCAGGGTCTTAGACAGAGCCTTGCCTGGGGTACAGTCGGCAAGGAGGGTTTCTGGGCTGTCCTAGAGTCAGGGTGAGACTCCAGCTGCTTTCTTCTGTCGGGAGCAGGGCAGCATATAACAGGCTCCAGGGCGCCCCTGCGCTCCCTGCCTGGCCCCTAAGTGCAGCCTCTCCATCCAGATGGTCTCCATTGATCTGCTGGAGATTTTGCCGACTGGTCAGTTCTTCATCCCATTCTTCTTCCGGCTCCAATCCCCTCCTCCTCAGACCATCCATCATCCATCCACCTGTCTGAATCACATCAGGGGCTGGCAGGGGCAGCCTCTTAAAGGAGCCAGGGCCCAACCCTCAGGTGCCATGTCAGCTGCCCACAGGTACCAAAGCTTCCCTCTGCCCTGGGACCTTTGCGCTTGGTTCTGGCTGTTTGTGCAGCTTGTGGCAATCCCTAGAGGGAGCTGACTAAGCTCACAGCAGGTGGATCTAAGGGTCTCTAGATCTGGTCCCCTCAGTGGGCCTGTCTTGTACCCTATCCTCATTGTTCTCATTCTGATGCCTCGTAGAAGCTCCAATGACCCCTGAGACATGAGCTGAGGAAAATGTAGACATTTGCTTGTCATGTAGGACTCCAAAGGATGATCAAGACTTACGATTCAGTAGAGGTCCACGACTTCCACTCTCATCCCAGGAGCTTATTTAAGCCACGTGACAACCCCATGTGGTCCACCCTGTTTCTAAACCTATGTGACAGATGGGAGACCCCAGCTCAGAGCCGCGAGGTGACTTGCCTAAGGTAGCACAGCTGTCAGGGAAGTGTCCCTGGAGTTAGTTCTCTTGCCACTGCCCCTTGGAATTCTTCATGTCGCAAAGGAAGGAATCTCCCCTAGGAACCATATCGAGCAGCATAGCCAGCAGGCAGCCTGGCATGCTGGGAAGGGCTTGGCCAAGTCCCAGCTCAGCCACTTAGGAGCCCCAGCGGCCTGGAGCCAATCATCCAGTTTCTGTGAGCTGTTTCCTCATCTGAAGAACACAAAGGTCATCCACGCCTTTCTGGAAAGGAACAAAGAAAAACGTGGAGTGTTCTGGATCCTAAAAAGTCCTGTGCCCCAGGAGGGGTCAAGACCACTGCACCCCCCAGGAGGTCTCCATGCCCAGTATTTGGGACAATGTGACATGTTGTGACAAAGCAGCCTCTGCAGCTAACTGTGGTTTCCATAAACAGAAGCTGCTGTCTCACTTCCTCCTGTAAGGGAGACCTCTGTGTCCATGACTCCCTTTGTAAAAGGAACAAAGAGAGGACGGGCACGGTGGCTCACGCCTGTAATCCAGCACTTTGGGAGGCAGAGGCAGGCGGATCACTTGAGGTCAACAATTTGAGACCAGCCTGGCCAACATGGTGAAACCCGCCTCTACTAAAAATACAAAAATTATCTGGGCATGGTGGCACACACCTGTATTCAAAGCTACTAGGGAGGCTGAGGCAGAAGAATCATTTAAACCCAGGAGGCAAAGGTTGCAGTGAGCCAAGATCGTGCCACTGGACTCCAATCTGGGTGACAGAGCAAGACTCTGCAAAAAAAAAAAAAAAAAAAAAAAAAGTAACAAAAGCATCAGCCAGGCTGATGGCTGAGAGGAAAGACAAGGAAGAAAGCTATATGAAGAGGGCAGGGCTCATGTCAGGGATGATTCGCACTTGCAGACAGATGTTTCTGGTAGCTGAAGGAGGTAAGCCCAAATGGGACCCAGCCCAGGTGAGACACAGCCAAGCGAGGACAGGAAGGAGAAGAGGCCACTGGACTGGGAGATGGCTGTAAGACCAGCTTCCCAGGAAGAGTGAAGCTGGATTTTACAGCCACTTGAAGGTGCCTGCTAATGAACAAAACAAGTCCATGAAAAGTGCCTCCCAGGTATTTGTGGCTGTACCCAGGGCCTGACTCTGTGTCTTCTGGCACTGGTGCCATCTCCACTGAGATCACTGCTTCTACACTTCTGTGTTTGCTGGGTACCACCAACTCCCAAACTCCTGAGGCTGACAGTGCTTGGCATCCTGTAGCAGTGACGAAATTGTCCCATCCCCTGCTCTGTTTAAACCTCAACTAGACAAATACCAAAATGTGCAGTGCATGCCCAAAGGCCTTAAGAACTCTAAGTGAAAGAGGCGTGTTGAGAGGTAAGTCCTAGAGATAGATGCCCAGAGGTGACTCCACTGTGGTCTAATGGTGCCACCTGGACTTGTGCAGTGCACAGCCTGTGCAGCTGTCCATGGTGTCCCGGTAGACACTATACCATCCTCAAAGCACCTCATCTACCTGACAGCTTGCTCTTTTGCCTTGGTTAAGTTTGTCACGCTTGCCTAAGCCCTCATTATAAATGGTGCCTCCTAAATTTGCTCCTTGCTCAAGCTGCATAAGCTTTGCACAGAGAACCTGCAGGGCTATCTCCTTGTTTTCGGGTAAGTTCTGTCCCAGGGAGCTCCTCTTTCCCTCATGCTACTGGACCCACCCTACCATTGCTCTGGACATAGCTGAATCCCAGAAAAGAGCCCCACAGGGTTTCAGTAAAGACTTTGAACCTACATTTTCCTCATTCCCTCTTAGCAGAGTCATTCCTGCTGACTTGCTCTCCTGACAATTTCCCCAAACAAAAGACTATATAGCATTAATGGGAATTTTGAAGATCTCCTGAACCAGGCCAGGATCATTCTGCAGATGGGAGAATAAGGCCCAGAGAGAAAAGAGACTTGCTGGACAGCCCATGGCCAGTTAGTGGCAGAGCCGGGATTAGAGCTCCTAATTTAGTTCCCTGTCTAGTATCCATTGTCATGGACCTACGGATGTTATGGGTTGATGAACAAGCCACAATGTCCAAGCACAGCGCCCTCTGCCCTACTGCGTCCTCACCTGCCTTCCCCATCAAAGAAGTCAAAGACCAGCCTGGCCAACACGGTGAAACCCCATCTCTACTAAAAATACAAAAATGAGCCAGGTGTGGTGGCAGGCACCAGTAATCCCAGCTACTTGGGAGGCTGAGGCAGGAGAATCTGGCATAGAACCTGGGAGGTGGAGGTTGCAGTGAGGTGAGATCGCGCCACTGCACTCCAACCTTGGGTGACAGAACAAGACTCTATCTTAAAAAGTCAAAGGTGGCTGGGCGCAGTGGCTCATACCTGTAATCGCAGCACTTTGGGAGGCCGAGACGGATGGATCACCAGGTCAGGAGATCGAGACTATCCTGGCTAACACGGTGAAACCCCATCTCCACTAAAAATACAAAAAATTAGCCAGGCGTGGTGGTGGGCGCCTGTAGTCTCAGTTACTCAGGAGACTGAGGTAGGAGAATGGTGACAACCTGGGAGGCGGAGCTTGCAGTGAGCCGAGATCCCGCCACTGCACTCCAGCCTGGGCGACAGAGCAAGACTCCATCTCAAAGAAAGAAAAGAAAAGAAAAGAAAGAAAAGAAAAAAGAAAAGAAAAGAAAAGAAAAGAAAAAAGTCAAAAGTGACTTTTTTTTTAGGAGGCAGCTCTATTTTGCCTGCTGGGGAACAGGGCCCCGTGCTGGGCCAGCCAAGCCAGAAGTCAGGACCAAGAGAACAGAGATTGGCTGTCTGGAGGGTCCAATAATACCTGAAGATCCGAATGCTCTGCAGAGAGCTGGCCCAGTCTCTGCTGTGGGTTCAGGCTAGGTTTGCCGGGCATGGCTGGTCAATTCGGCCCAAGTGGCCCTGAGGGCCCCAGACCCTGAATGTCTGGCTCTGGGCACCAGTACTTACTTCCAGCAAGGCTCATCTCCAGCTTGCCAGGCTGCCCATGAAAGCCTACTGAGTGCTCTGTGTCCAGTCCACCCCGGCTGGCTGTGCTTCTGAGCCCTCAACCCCTCCTCCATGCCTACCTCCTACTCCAGAGCCAGCCAGGTTCTCATTCTCTTTCAGCCAACAGTCTGAGAAAACCAAATTTTTTCTCATTGCTTCTCTGCCATAATCCCCAGGTTCAGACAAACCAATTTTTTTTTTTTTTTTTTTTTTTTTTTTTTGAGATGGAGTTTTGTTCTTGTCGCTCAGGCTGAAGTGCAATGGCAGGATCTTGGCTCACTGCAACCTCCATCTCCCGGGCTCAAGTGATTCTCCAGCCTCAGCCTCCAGAGTAACTGGTATCACAGGCATGTGCATACGCCACCATGCCCAGCTAATTTGTATTTTTAGTAGAGACGGGGTTTCACCATCTTGGCCAGGCTGGTCTCGAACTCCTGACCTCAGGTGATCTGGCCACCTTGGCCTCCCAAAGTACTGGGATTACAGGTGTGCGCCATCACACCCAGCCAGACAAATCAATCTTGCAGGCAGTTTGGCAGGGCTGGAACCTGGCTTTAGTAACTACTCCAGCAACCTCTTGAGGCTTCTCCTTGTCCTCCTGTGACCCAGCAGGATCATCTTGTCCCAGCTGCCCTCCCTCGAGCCATTCCTAGATGACCCCTTATCACCATGGAACCTCTGGTTCCTTTCCTAGACCCCGTCTCTGCTTGTTCCTTTGTGTGTCCACTCCTTCCCCTTCAACTGGACCCATCCCAGTTCACTTCTTCACCCCATCAGCCCTAACCCTGTATGGCCTCGTGCATACTCATGCGCCAAATGGTTCTTATTTGTAGGTGGAAGCAGGAATTGGAGCCCAGAGTTGGCCGCTGTACCTCCTCTGAAGTTGCCTGCTGGGGAAAGCTACCCCTCAGGGATCAAGGTCAATGGTAACATAAGGGGAGTAGTTATCAGAGGAGGATGGAAAGAGAGTAAGTCCGCAGAGCTTTCCTTCCAGCATGGGCAGCGAGGTAACCAGCAGGAAAAGAGCAGCTCAGCCTCAGCTGCCTGTAATTAGCCTGGGCCCCTCACTCATTCCCCAGTGAATTTGCTCAGAGCCATGCAGTGATGACCTTAGGGAGGGGAAGAAACCCTTGCTCAATGATAGTAGCCCTTGCAGGAAGGTAGAACGGAATCAGAAATCTCCCTCCCTTTTGCTCTCCCTCATTCGCATAAAAGGTCAAAAACTATCTCCCATTGGCTGGGCATGGTGGCTCACACCTGTAATCCCAGCACATTGGGAGGCCGAGGCGGGTGGATCACCTGAGGTCAGAGGTTCCAGACCAGCCTGGTCAACATGGCAAAACCCCGTCTCTATTAAAACACAAAAATTATCTGGGTGCAGTGGTGCATGCCTGTAATCCCAGCTAACCAAGGGTGCTAAGGCAGGAGAATTGCTTGAACCCGAGGCGGAGATTGCAATGAGCCAAGATCGTACCACCTCACTCCATTCTGGGCAACAGAGTGAGTCTGTCTCAAAAAATAAACAAAGGAGGCTGGGCGCAGTGGCTCACGCCTGTAATCCCAGCACTTTGGGAAGCCAAGGCGGGTGGATCATGAGGTCAGGAGATCGAGACCATCCTGGCTAACATGGTGAAACCCCGTCTCTACTAAAAATACAAAAAATCAGCCAGGCGTGGTGGCGGGCACCTGTAGTCCCAGCTACTTGGGAGGCTGAGGCAGGAGAATGGCGTGAACCCAGGAGGCGGAGCTTGCAGTGAGCTGAGATTGCACCACTGCACTTCAGCCTGGGCGACAGAGCGAGACTCTGTCTCAAAAAAAAATAAAAATAAAAAAAAAAAAAAAAAAAAAACAAACATTTCCCTGTGGATGCAGGAAGCCTTGACTTTGGTGATTGAGTCATTTCCCTGAAGCATAACCATAAACAAATTCTCATAAAATGTAAAACACCTGGGAGGGATTTAAAAATTAACTTGTCCTCAGTTTCCATAAGTACGAAAATAAGGCCTCAGGCTGGAGTGCTGTTAGAACCTGTCTGGATCAGACATTATGCTCCTTGAAATCTCCGTGATGAAGAGTTTTGCAGCCCCTGGGGCTTCCAGACAGCCCCATCCAGTGCAGGACGAGGGCGGAGGTGAGGACATAGGCACATGGAGAGAGGTGGGAAAAGTGTCCATGCCCTGTCTGTGCCTCCATCTGCAAGCCTGGCTGCCAGGTTTGGAGAGTGCATCAGAGATGCAACACCAAGCAGCCCCCAACTGCAGGTCCTGCTCAAGACCATTCTCACCCTCTGGGGGCCCTGGAGACCTCATTCACTCCAGTGATGCCTTACCCCACAGCATCTGTGTTTTACAAGAAGCCTGCTAGGAGAGGGAAGGCGCTCTACCCAAAATGCAAATGGTGGGATTCTTGGCCTCAGTAGGGGCTGTATTTACGGAGAGAGAGTCCTCTAGAGCACCACAACTCATTACACACTGGAGATCACCTGTGTTCCTCAAAGGCAAAGTGGGCTTCGTTTATTTTTCCAACCAAGAAGCAGTTATTTGTACCTACCTCGGGCCAGGCATTGTGTTAAGTGTCAGGGATAGAACAATGGACCAGGTAAAGTACAAACCCTGCCCTTGGAACATTTGCAGTCTAGTGGGAGAGATGGTAAACTCCTTCCGAATGCTCTCCTGGCTCCTTTCTGCCCACCTCCTCCCCAGCTTCCTCCTCTCAGAAGGGTTACTGTTCCCAGAGCTCCTCTGGCTGGCTGCAGGGCAGTGGCCGCGGGGGTCTGTATTGATCACATCAGTTGGTGAGCCCTGTCAAATGAACCAGGTGCTCCTGCCCAGCAAGGAGCCTGCCTCTGCACCCCATGAGCCGCCTGCTGTGCGGTGAGTGGATGTGGCAGCTCAGATGAAAGGAGGAAAGCCCCCGCCGTGGCTGCCTGTTCTCCAGCCTTGCCTGAAGTCAAAGGTCTTCTAGTCTGTGAAGCATCTTCTCTTCCTGGCTCTCCCATTTCTGGGCATAATAGGCCACTTGAGCATTGCTCTGCCCTGGTGTGCACATTCGCCCCCGCTAAAGCCCCCCTGTCCAGCAGCTGAAAGGCCATTCATGCTGTTCTCTTCACCTCTCCTGAAACACTCTTCCGCTTTTGTGCTTTCTTATCAAAAGACTAGCTCCTTCCCAACCAAGTCCTTCTACCTGCAAAGCCTCAGTTCACCCTCCAAAGACAAGGAGGTCTCTGCTTCTCTATGCCTCCATTGCCTTGTTGGTAAGACAGAGATGTCTTGCCTTGCCTGCCTGGCAGAGCTGTTGAAGGTGAAATGAGATCATGGATAATCCCAGAGCTCTGTGTGTGGCAGGCACTGTTCTCCGAGCTGGGCATTTATTCACTCATTTCGTCCTCACCACAAGCCTCTGAGACACATATTATCATCATCTTCGTTTTTCATATGTGGAAACAGATGCAGCTGCCCAGAGACACAGCTAGCAAGTTGCAGAAGCAGATTTTGGACCCAGATAGTCAGGCTATGGTCTGTGTGCTTAACAGTCCACACTCAACTGCCCCCAAAGCAGTGTGGAAACAAAGTGCTGTATGAACTCAAGAACATTCTTATCATCCTAAATGCTGGTGCCCCCTCCGGCACACCTCTCACTCCACCCCACCCACCCCTCCCAAATCAAACACCTGGACGCACAAGGCCAACCCCGCCCTGGATGCAGGTCCCCGAATTACTTAGCCAAGCACTGGGACCCCATCTCCCTCACAAGTCTGTCAGAACCCAGTGCTCCCCAGTCTGCTCCCCTACTCTGCCCCGGACCAGCCGTCTCTGGCCCAGAGATCCAGGAGCTAGAGTCAAGAAGAGGCTTCTGACCAGGTATGGTGCTTCACCCCTGTAATCCCAGCACTATGGGAGGCTGAAGCTGGCGAATGGCTTGAGCTCAGGAGTTTGAGACCAGCCTGGGCAACACAGAAAAACCCCATCTCTACAAAAAATACTAATAAAATAAATAAATAAATAAATAAATAAATAAAATTAGCTGGGTGTGGTGCATAGCTGAGTATGGTAGGCAGGTCTGTCCTGTAGCCCCAGCTACTTGGGAGACTGAGGTAGGAGAATCATCTGAGCCCAGGAGGTCAAGGTTGCAGTGAGCTGAGATCACGCCATTGCACTCCAGCCTGGATGACAAAGCGAGACGCTGTCTCAAAAAAATAAAAAGCAGGCAGGGCACAGTGGCGCACGCCTATAATCCCAGCACTTTGGGAGGCCAAGGTGGGTGGATCACCTGAGTTCAGGAGTTCCAGACCAGCCTGACCAAAATGGTGAAATCACGTCTCTACTAAAAATACAAAATTAGCCAAGCGTGGTGGTGTATGCCTGTAATCCCAGCTACTCGGGAGGCTGAGGCAGAAGAATCACTTGAACCCAGGAGGAGGAGGTTGCGGTGAGCCAAGATCATGCCATTGCACTCCAGCCTGGCCAACAAGAGCAAAACTCCATCTCAAAACAAAGAAAAGAAGAAAAAACAAAAAGCAGAGGGTTCCAGAGGTTGCAGGGAGGCAAAGGAGGAGAGAAGCAGGTCTGGCCAGAGCCTGGAGATTGATGGGTTCTGCTTCATGCTGGCCAGCATTGGACCCGCCCGGGAGCTGAAGATGGGAGCAGAGCAATGATGAACAGCCTCCTGCCATGGGGAAGCCAGCTTGAGGCCTAATCAGATCAGATACCCCCTCCCAGCTCCTCTGGCTCCTCTCCTTCCTCCTTACAGCTCACCAACCTCCCGCACTTACTCCCCAGCCCTGCCCTGCCTGAGGTCTCCAGCCACCCCAACTGGTTTTACAAATGGCCCTTGCAGGCGGTGGGCACCTTGGCTAATTGAGTCAGCACCCATGAGGCAGGAGGCAGGAGGCTGGTTAGCATCACGGCTGAAAGGCAGTGACAGCAACAACTTGAGTGGAGTCGTCAGGGAGGAGCCTGCAGGAGCAGAGAGCGCCAGGGAGCTGGGTCTTTGTAGATTCTGAAGCTCCAGGGGGAGAACTCATGGGATGGGAAGTGGGGGGACGACCTGGCCACTCCCACTGTCACAGGCTTACACTATCGACCACAGGCCAACACACATACACACACACATGCGCGCGCGCACACACACACACACACCACTTCTATGCTTTGGAGAAAGAAAACCCAAGGTGAGGCAAGAGAAGCAGAGAAGAAAAGGAACGGGAAGAATGATGTTGTGTGCTGTGTGTGCACATCTCTATGCTAGATGCCAGTCATGCAGCCATCCTTACCTGCCCCGATGTCACCTCTGCATAATAACTAGCAAATGAAACCAGTTTATAAGAATCCTGGTGACAGCAAACCTCACTGTGTCAACAGCTGTCTGACTTCGAACCCTGGAGCCTTCAAGAGGCTTCTGGGTGGATCAATCACTTGCTGTGACATTGCCCTGTCCCCTTTGAGGGCAGCTGTTTCCTTACATATGAATTTGCCCCTGGGCATCCTGGTGGCATAGAAACCCTCCAAGGAGGCCTGGTGCGGTGGCTCACACCTGTAATCCCAGCACTTTGGGAGGCCAAGGCAGGTGGATCACCTGAGGTCAGGGGTTCGAGCCCAGCCCGGCTAACATGGTGAAACTCCGTCTCTACTAAAAACATAAAAAATTAGCCAGGTGTGGTGGCAGGTGCCTGTAATCCCAGCTACCCGGGAGGCAGAGGCAGGAGAATTGCCTGAACCCGGGATGTGGAGGTTGCAGTGAGCCGAGATCTTGCTGTTGTACTCCAGCTTGGGCTACAAGAGCGAAATTCCATCTCAAAAAAAAGAAAAAAAAAGAAAGAAAGAAAGAAAAGAACCCTCCAAGCAGGCCTCACTGCCGTGTATCTGTTTGAGGAGGGTGATCCCTCAGGCAAGCTCCTTCATTCCTGTGTTCAGTGAACATGTGCCTGTCCACTCCACACTGTAGGCCCCTTGAGGATGGGATGGCTTTGTGCTGTTCCCCAGCTCCTAGGCGGGGCTGGTCCATGAGAGATGCTCCATGGCATTTGCTTTTTTGTTGTTTTTGTTTTTGAGACAGGGTCTCACTCTGTCCCCCAGGCTGCTGTGCAGTGGCTCAATCATAGCTCACTATAGCCTCAACCTCCAGGGCTCAAGCAATCCTCCCACCTCAGCCTCCCGAGTAGCTGGGGCTACAAACAAGCACCACCAAACTCAGCTAATTTTTGATTTTTCTTAGAGACAGAGTTTCCCTATGCTGTCCAGACTGGTTTCAAACTCCTGGGCTCAAGTGATCCTCCCACCTTGGCCTCCCAAAGTGCTGAAATTACAGGCATGAGCCACTGTGCCTGGCCCATGGCATTTGTTGAATGGAGGAAGGTATACGTTGCAGATGACCGTGGTGCCGCTGAGGTTGGTTGTAGTGGCACTGACACCATTCTCTGGATGGTGGCGCACCCCTTGGATCAAATCTTATGAGAGCGATCCTGATGGTATGATCAGCATTTTCTCAACAACTGTCTTAAGGACTTTCATTACCCCTCCCAACTTCCCCAAACACTACTTCCCCTGCCCCTGCAGCCCTCACCCCACCTTTCCCAAGAGCCCCAATCAACCACTTCCCCTTGCATGGCACAGAGAGCATCAGAATGGAAGAACCCAAGTCCCTAGATCTGGAAAGTGACGAGAGGGGACAAAAGGGCGATGTCCAGCTTAGGACCCCGAACTTCTTGAAGGCAGGGTCCACACATCTGGGAGTAGGATTCTGAGGCTCTGAAGGGACAAGCTCTGACATGCAGATTCCTCAAATTATCCCCAAGCCCTTCGGGGAGTAAATGCCTTCCTTCAGGGCCAAGCCCCTAAGCCTGGTGGTGGTGAAGCCCCCAGTGGCCTTTTCTACAGGTTAACACCGCCCCCTGCCGGGCTAAGCCGGGACAGCCACTCCAAATGCCACCTTAGGAAATCGGAAACTTGGCTACCTTGCCAAAGAGAACACCCAACTCCCACAGCTGGCCTGAAGAGGGGAAGAGTAAAATCCTTGGAAGTGGGGCCTTCTAGCCTTCAGTGATCCTGAGGCTGGGAAGGGAGGGTGCCAGGGGGCGACTTCCGCATAGACAGGAAGGCCCCTCACTGGCTCTCTCCAGGCACCTGATCCATTGCTCAAGTTCCTTCAACAAGGGAAAAGGCCACAGTGAGAGGAGAAACAGAGGTCACAGCACACGTGGGAGGTCGACGTCTATGCCTATGTCTATGCCCTTCTCCCTCCTAAGCGCTAGCTCTTCTGTCCAGTTTCAGGACTCATCTTGCCAGATCAATACTAGCCATCTCCATCTCAATGCATCAGAAACTAAGTTCATCTTGTTCTCGAATCCTGAGTCTCAGGTTGGGCACGATGGCTCACGTCTGTAATTCCAGCACTTTGGGAGGCAAGGTGGGCAGATCACTTGAGGTCAGGAATTTGAGACCAGCCTGGCCAACATGGTGAAATCATGTCTCTACTTAAAAAAATACAAAATTTAACCTGGTGTGGTGGCTCACACCTGTAATCCCAGAACCTTGGGAGGCTGAGGCAGGCAGATTACCTGAGGTCAGGAGTTTGAGATCAGCCTGGCCAACATGATGGAACCCTGTCTCTACTAAAAATACAAAAAATTAGCCGGGTGTGGTGGTGCACACCTGCAGTCCCAGCTACTTGGGAGGCTGAGGGGGGAGAATCGCTGAACCCAGGACACTGAGATTTCAGTGAGCCGAGATCGCACCACTATAGTCCAGCCTGGGTGACAGAGCGAGATTGTATCTCAGGAGGAAAAAAACCAAACAAACAAACCCGAGTCTCTCTAGAAACCCTGTTTCTCTGTGTTCCAAGTCCACTAGGAGTCCAAGATCCACAGGTGCTAGCTCTATACCATCTTTTGAATCCAGTCCTTTCTGAATTTCTCCCTTTCCCACTTTTCCCCAGGATCTTGCTCTGTTGCAGAGGCTAAATGATTCTCCAGCCTCAGCCTCCCAAGTAGCTGGGACTACAAGTGTGCACCATGACACCTGGCTAAGTTTGTTTGTTGGTTTGTTTGTTTGTTTTTATAGAGACGGGTCTCATCACTATGTTGCCAGGTTGGTTTCGAATTCCTGGGCTCAAGTGATCCTCCCACTTTGGCCTCCCAAGTCGCTGGGATCACAAGTGTGAGCCACGGTGCCCAGATTAATTTCCCCTTTTCTTTTTCTTTTCTTTTCTTTTCTTTTTTTTTTTTTAGACAGAGTCCTGCCCTGTTGCCCAGACTAGAGTGCAGTGGCGCGATCTCAGCTCACTGCAAGCAATTCTCCTGCCTCAGCCTCCCGAGTAGCTGGGATTACATGTGCCCGCCACCATGCCCAGCTAATTTTTATATTTTTAGTAGAGATGGGGGTTTCACCATCTTGGTCAGGCTGGTCTCGAACTCCTGACCTCGTGATCCACCCTCCTTGGCCTCCCAAAGTGCTGGGATTACAGGTGTAAGCCACCGTGCCTGGCAGATTTCCCCTTTTCAATTCAGCCCCAACCTACCCCCTCCCACCACAAGTCCATCCTCCACAGGGCTATTGGGTTATTGCCCTAAAGCTCAGCTTTTATGGGACTCCTTGTTCAAAAGCCTTTAGTCATTCCACCTTTCCCTCTAATTAGGTACAAATTCCCCTTAATACAGTCAGAATCTGCCTTCCCAACAAGATTGTCTCACCTTCCCTGCACTCTGAGCATAGAACTCCAACCTGAACATGACACATCCATACCTCCCCATGGTTTCACCCATACTCCCATTCCTAACCAAGATGCTCCTTCACACTCCCTTAATCTCCAAGGAACTCCTTCCCACCCATAAATGCCCACCTTACATGGTACCTTTGATACGAAGTCTTTTTGCGCTCCCAACAAATAGTTACCTCTCTGGCACTCATGGCCCTGTCTGGCCCCTTGTGGCACTCACACCCAGTCTGTGACAGACACCTGTGCCTTGTCTCATCTCATCCCCTTCTGGGCAGTGTGCCTCTCACAGGCCAGGCAGTCTACAGCCTCTCACAAACAGTGCCTGTTCTCTCGGCGGACTGGGTTGATAGCTGAAGTCCATGGACACACCCAGCCAGGAAAGCAGGTTTTGATAAGAGGAGCAAGCACCAGGACACAGGCTGAGCTGCGAGGAAATGGTGTGTGGGGGCCTGGGAACCCAGGGCCAATGAGAATCACAGAGCTGGAAGGCTCCTCCTTGTCCACATGGTGCAACCTCCTCATTTTACAAAGATGTGCACAAATCTCAGGGAAGGGAAAGGGCCCAGGACCACACAGCTGATGACTCCCACTCCTGGTGCGTAAGAGGCTCCATCAATCCAATTATTTCCTTCCTTGCAGTTTGGCTTTCCCCCCGCTCCCCAGTGCTTCCCCCACCATTTTTCTGACATTGACCTTATCCCAGCAAAAGGGAGACATGCTTGAACACTATTCCCAGGGTGCCCTGACTTCTACAGACCTCTGTGAGTAGATGCTTGGGGCCCAGCCTAGGCCCCAGGGGGACCTTGCAGCTGGCAGAGGATGTGATCAAGGGTGGTCAGCTGGAGCCTTCTCTCACACAGCATTCATGCCACACAAAAATGTTCCAAAAATGCTTTAATGCCACCGAGAAATCTGAAAGGTGCAGGAAGCTGCCACCATCCACCTGGGTGCCTGGGCCCGGGCTGTCCCTGAAGTGGCCATGAGCAGGCAGGAGGCTTGCATAGCCAAGCAGCCCAGGCAATTGCTGACATCCTTTGCCCTCTGCCCTAAATGCCCCAGGTTCCCCCTCAGCTGGGGAAAGAAAGAGGAGGAAGTGGAAAAAGAGTAGGAGGAGGGTGGTTCTCTCCAGGGCACCCTTCCTGCTTTGGGATGGTGACTCACCCAGCAGGCCCTGGGAGAGGCAATTTATCAGCCCCAACGAAGGCAGGCCAGGCCTCAGGCTCTAGAAGGGGCAGAGGAGGTTCTTCTGATGCAGTGGTCAGGAGGAGTCACCAGGAGAAGCCAGGGGGCGGTGGACCATCCCTCTGCTGCCTCTGTTACTTCGGGCCTTTCTTAAGTACAACATTGTCATACTCAGTTCCTGGCTGCCAGCCAGAAGCAGAGAAATCCTGCCCGGCTGGGTGGACATGCTGGAGGCCACCAGGGTCCCTGTCAGCTGTTGCCTGCCTCCTCCATGCCTCACCCCGGGGCTCCTGCAGGCTGTCATACAGGGACAGGGCAGCCATTCCCTCGGGTTCATCATATATGTGGTCGTGTCGAGGAGGAGGGGGCTCCTCAATGCTGTCGTACAGAGGGTCGACCGGGAGCTGAGGAGGGACTGCCAAGATGCCCCTGAAGTTCTTCCCCAAGGAACGGGCCACCGCATCGAAGGGCACGGCATACTCCCCCTCCGGGCCCCGAGGCCGTGGAGCAGGCACCGGTGTGGTGGGTGAAGGCGGCGGCAGTGAGTCATGGGGCCGGGAGTAGGGGCTCTCAGGCCGGGGCAGCGAGGCGGGGATTGTGGCTGGCTGAGGTTGCAGTGTAGCGGGTGCAGCATTCTTCTGGGCAGAGATGGCCTCTTCCAGGGCCAAGAAGATCTCATTGCCTTGCCGGGTTTCAAACTCAAAGTTGCCCTCTCCAGAAACGCAGCGCCGGCCTGCCTCAAAGGAAAAGGTTACCTGGGCCAGGGAGAAAGGAGGTTATCGGCCAGGCCACAGAACAAGGATGCTTTTTTTTTTTTTTTTTTTTTTTTGAGACAGAGTCTCACTCTGTCTCCAGGCTGGAGTGCAGTGGCACGATCTCAGCTCACTGCAACCTCCGCCTCCCGGGTTCAAGTGATTCTCCTGCCTCAGCCTCCCGAGTAGCTGGGACTATAGGCACGTGCCACCACGCCCAGCTAATTCTTGTGTTTTTTGTAGAGACAGGGTTTCACCATGTTGGCCAGAATGGTCTCAATCTCTTGACCTCATGATCACCTCCCACCTCCTCCTCCCGCCATCCTCTCTGCCTTGGATGTCCACCTCTGCCTCTCCCCAATCACCTCTCTTTGTTCGTAGCTTATCCTTTCTCTCAGCCTGCCCTGATGCACCTTCCCACTCACCTTGTCCCGCCCAAAGCGCCGCAGAAACCTGTAGGGCCAGTTGTACAGCTGGGTCCCTGGCTCAGGCCCACCCCACAGCTCCAGGGCACTCTCCCCAGCCCGGAGGGTATAGGACCCCCGCAGGTGGCACCTCTCGCTGGCTTCTGTAGGTCTCATGGTCACAGCAAATTCCTTGTGGGGGGCAACTGGGGAGAAGAAGAGAGAGAAGGCGAAGGCAGTTAATGGGAAACAACTGGCCTGCCTCACCACTGCCCAGTCCTAAATGAGTGTACCAGAAGTTTTCTAGAAAGAGTATTATCCATGTACTCATGGCCCCCTACCTGGGTCTTGGAGGCTGAGCTGCTCTGTACCAGGTCATACTCTCCAAAAGGCCAGGTACCTCCACCTCCTACCCTAGTAGGCATCATGCCCCTACCCACATCCACCCCAACCTCATGCCCACATCCTTCCTGCCCCTGTCGCCAGAGCCAGTCTTGTCTTCCCCACCCCATCTCTCACCCCAAACCAGCCACCACCCCAGTCCCTACGGTCACAGCTGCAGGCGAAGCCTTGGCCCTGCCCTCCCACTGCCGGGGCTCTGGAGGTGGAGCTTAGATGGAAGGCAGATGAAAGCTTCTCCTTCCTCCACCAGCTCCCCAAAAGCAGCACCCAGGGCCGGGCGCGGTGGCTCACGCCTGTAATCCCAACACTTTGGGAGGCTGAGACAGGTGGATCACCTGATGTCAGGAGTGCGAGACCATCCTGGCCAACATGGTGAAACCCTGTCTCTACTAAACATACAAAATATCAGCCAGGCATGGTGGCGGGCGCCTGTAATCCCAGCTGCTCAGGAGGCTGAGGCAGGAGAATCGCTTGAACCTGGGAGGCGGAGGTTGCAGTGAGCTGAGATTGTGCCATTGCACTCCAGCCCGGGCGACAAGAGCAAAACTCCGTCTCAAAAAAAGAAAAAAGCAGCACCCTCACCTGGGCCCCCAGCCTTCCCCTCTCCCACCAGCAGGCCCTAGGTAAGATGAGGTGAACCCAGGGAGAGACTCAAGGCAGGGCAGGATCCCCGAGGTTGGGCTGCACCCGGAAGCGAAAAGGAGAGGCTGATAAGGGGGCTGGCCCAGGCTGGGAGTAACCACAAGGCAGGAAGACTCCGGGCCAGCAGCTAGCCAGCCCACACCTCCTCTCCACCTCACCCTGGGGAGAGCCCCCGGGGGAGAGCAGGGCAGTCCCCGCCCCCTCACCTGTGGCCGAGCTGCTGTACAATTCATTTTCCTCCATGCAGGGCCGGCTCTGCTTTCCCTCTGGCCCCGAGAGCTCCTTCCTCTGCCCCTAGGGAGGAGGCCCCAGGTCTCACCACCTTCCCCGACCAGGCCCCCCTCTGGCCCAGGCCTTCTTTCAGGCCACCTCAGCCTGCTGGCTTTGTCTGCACACTGGGTTCGGGTCCCCGCCATCGAGGAAGCACCCCATTACCCTGACCTTGACTCCTCTAACACTTGCCCACAGGAAGCATCTAACACCCTTGGCCTGCACGCCCCGTTGCCCTTTCGGCACCCCGGGCGACTCACGGGGAAGGCCAGGAGGCAGATGGCCTGCACCCAGTCGCCGCGCTCCGCAGCGGGGGCCGCCAGCAGGTACAGGCGCTCCTTGGTCTCCAGGAAGAAGGCACTGGTGTCCCGGGGGCTGCTGGCCTCTCCGCCGGCCTCGGCCACCCGCAGGCAGTCACTGAGGCGGATGACCTTACGGGCAGCCTCACCCCGACGTGGCTTCTCCGGGCCCTCCTGCAGCTCCAGCCGGGCCAAGGCGCAGTCCGATTCTCCATACAGTGAGGCCCCGAAGCGGCGCCATTTCTGTGCCAGAGGCGTGGGAAGCGGGGGCGGGAGGGAGCCACCCAGAGATGGGAGATGGTGAGCCAAGGGGAGAAGAGGAACCGTGGAAGGGGGACTGGGGCAGCCACTTGGAGATGGGGAGAGAGAGGTGATCACAGGAGACCCAGGGAGGCAGAGAAGAGGACAGTGACTGCAGGAATTAGAAAATCGGAGATCAGCCACCAGCCCCAAGAAAGAGGGCCATGACCAGGAGCAGAGACTGCCCAGGCAGAAAGCAACACAGGGATGAGCCCAAAGCAGGCTGCAAGAAGGCCAAACAGGCCCACCGCAGCGGACTCTGGTCCCGGAGAGGAAAGCGGGGTAGTGGCCGAGGCCCAGAGGAGGGAGTGAGGAGGGCGGCATGTGACCCGGGCTGACGACTTATTTTCCTTCTGTACAAAATCCTGACGGCAGCCCTGTTCTCCAGGAACTTCTCTCTACCCTCCTGAACCTTGCTGCCTCACTGCTTGATAGGTTGGGCCATGAGAGAGAGACAGGTGTTCCCCCCAGTGTTGGTTAGGGGACGAGGACTTCCTGGTTCAAGGAGGCCAGGGAAGGAGAAAGAGGATGGACAGCTGGCTGGGGTCCAGGCCCCCAGAGGCCCCAGCCCAAGGTGAATACCAGCCACATGCACCCCACTGGGGTGGGGAAGGAACCTCTACTGTCATCCTAAACTATCCCTCCAGCTGCCCCTTCCATTCCCTTCCAAGGTGTCCCATGAAGTCAACACAGAGCAAGAGAGCAAAAGAGGCAAGAGATGAAGCCAGCACAGCCCCTACCCCCACCCAGGGCAAACAGCCCTTAGTAAAGAGCACAGTTTGGGACCTGGTTGGGGCCTGGTTCAGGAGACAGAGTCTGGTAGGAAAAGAGCCCTCCCCAAGTTGAGCTCTGGGTCTAACTTGGTGGGTGCACAGTCAGACCTATAAGGGTTTTGAGTATGAAACTACCTCTCCACCCCAGGAATTCTAGCAGCCCCCCAGGCCTCCTGTCCGACCCCAGCCCAGCCTCACTCCTACCTTTCCAAACGTCTGTTGCTGCTGAAGATACAGGAAGCCTTGTTTCACTGCCCCGTCTCCCATCCTCTGACCATCTCGGGGCCCCAGGCTTCAGCAATCTCCTTCTCTCCTGCCCTTGCCTCTCTCTTCTCAGCCGTGTGTTCCCCTTCTCTGAAGTTCATTTCCTCTCTGCCTAGGGTTTTCTACACTATTCTAGTCTGCTCGATGACGACAGGCCGATAGGCCCTGTGGTTTCTTCTGAGTATGTGTTCTTTTTTTTTTTTTCTGAGTGAGTTTTATACTCAAGCTTCCTGCATTTTCAGTGAGTTAGAGACAATTTCCAAAAAGCCAAATGCCAGCTCTTCAGTGAGCAATAATTCAGGTACAGAAGTTGGCACAGGGACGCACCAGCAAAGAGTGGCTGACCCGCTGGAAAAGAGACCCAGAAACCAAACTAGACAGTGAAATCAGTAGCAGAAGGGCCCCACCTTAAGCTGTACACAAGTTGGAAGGGATAAACCACTAAGTTACCTGAGGCTTGGAAAGTCTGAGGAATTTATTTGAGGCCACCAAACCAGAACCCAGCCCTCTCAACTCCTAACAGCTAGAACCATACCCATGGTTTTGCACGGAGAGACATATAAGACAGCTCATGTGGGCCTAACCAGATACCACTTTCTCTCTCGTATGTGAGAGAGAGAGAGAGAGAGAGAGAGACACAGAGAGAGAGGCAACTGTTTAACTACATGGGACCACTCCCTGCCTGCCAACAACACACACTCACACCAACCCTGTAAATATTCTAGAAACATGATCATCCCCTCTGGATGGAGATCAGGAGAAGAGACTGACTCCCCAAGTATATCTCAACTGTTGGATTTTTGCCTTCTTTCAAGCGTTCCTGAGCATTAGAAAGATACTTAGGTTTCATCTACAAATTATCTTAAGTTTCAATAGCAGTCACTTTCATATACATTTTGAAAATGCTTCATAGTTACCGAAAGTGCTTTGCAGCTCACAAAGCTTCTAGGCACACACTTTTCATCAGCCACACTGTCCCTTGACAAAGGCAGGGCGGGTGTGAACACATTTATTTGCAACTTGCCTGAGGTCACAGAGGAGTTGTGGACAGAGGAAGAAGTAGAGACCAGGGCTTCTGATCTGTAATTCAACATTTTGCAGGGCCCCTAAATGGAATCCAGATCCATGCAAAAAGATCCATTGCTGTGGAGAAATCCAAGCTGCTCAGAGAAGTTTAACTTAAAGCCAGATGGTTTAGAGAAGCAATCTGTATGGAGGCACAGTGCAGAAGTGTTGGAAAAAACTTGAGACTCAGACCAACACTCTTGGGGTTAATCCCATAACAGGTGCTTATATAAACAGGCCCGTTTCTTCTACAACAGGGGTTCAGTTACCCTGGCAAGGAGCAAGCAGCACTGTGCACAGCTCAGGCCTTCTGCTGTACATGCCATGGACTGGACCAAATCAGCTTGAAAAAATGAATGTCATGAGCTCTATGAGGACAGGGCTGAGTCACTTCAAGCTGACTGCCCTCAGCCCTGATGCCTGGGTTTGAAGAGGTTGATCCAAAGCTCCAGGGAGAACCAAGGATACTGCTTTGAGAAAAGCACACCTTGGGAAGTGGTTAGGGGTATGGAAATGGGATGTGGCCTAATCTTCCTCTTTAGTCCTTAGGGAGAGTCAACTCTGCCTGGGAGCTGCATGGTCTTTGGCTCAGTGAGTGAGAAGAGGGAGGGCTTTAGGGCCATCCTGGGGGCTGCCGGAGCAGTGCCTTCCAAACTGTAACATGTAGATCTTGTTCACAGTAGATTCCAATAAAGCAGGTCTGGAATGAGCCCTGAGATCCTGCTGGTGGCGGGTGGGCCAAACCACACTGAGTAGCAAGGTGACAGAGGATATCTCCTGCTACCCTGCTCGCCTTCCCTGAAGGTGAAACGGACACGTTCCACTCAGAACCACAGGGGGGCACCCGAGTTTACCAGATTACTTGAAAGCTGTTTAAAACCGGAGGCCTGAACCCCAGGCAACCCAGACACTCCCAAGTCATCTGTTGCTTATGGAAGCTGGAGGAGTTCTCCAGTAGCCATTGTCTGCAGAACATAGGGCGGCAGAGTAATACCCTTGCAATCCTTCTAGGCCCCTTCAACTGTCCCTAGCAGGATTTGTGGCGACCCTGATGTAGAAACACTCACCCCAGTACCTTCTTCCTAGCCATGGGGAAACCCTGTAAGGAGGAACCCAGAGACATTGCTCCAAGACACAGCAGAAGCACGGAGAATGAGAGGCCCTTAAGGTCCGTAGTCACCAATGATGTGTAGAAAAAGCACTGTAAAGGAGTTTAGGGTGCCTCTTGGCTTCTGTTTTTATGGGAAAGGAAGAGGTACTCCAAACCCCACCTGTGGCTCATTCTAAACCACTGGGATCCTGCCCTTTACAATGGTTTCTCTCAGCAGGAGTCAGGAACCACAGCTCCAAGAACTTTCTGTTACTATTCTGCTGCAGTGATTAGCAACCCAATCCTAACATAAGAGCGCTTGGGACCTTGTCTTTGGGGCAACAAAGGAAGAAGAGGAGACTTTGTCTGACTCCTTGGGCAGGCTTGGGGATTAGGTAACCCTCAAATGATGTGGAGGTAGGGAAGCTAGCTAAGAGGTAGCTCTGGGCACACAATAGGTTAAGTACATATAGGATGGGCAGAGAACTGACATGGGCCTGAGACAGGTGAAGGACCAAGCGAAGAAATCAGTGAGCGTGTATTCTGAAGGATCCCATCCCTGGCCCTTCCACCCCCAGTGGTCCCTGACTGTGGGGGGCGGGAGGGGGACAATGCCAATCTCTTGAGCTTCATTTGTAGCCCCCACCCTTTCTCCATTAAGTTTATCACTTTCCTCAGTACTAAGAGAGAACTCAGTTCTAGAAACCTGCTGAGAGGAAGGGCCTATAACATAATATAATATAACATAACATAACATAACATGTCATGTTACCTAACAGTGACATAATATTTAGAATGCTTTGTCTTCATATGAAACCCACATGCACCCTAGAATGAGACATAAAGAAGTTAATACATTCAACAATTTTTAAAATTTATTTTTATTCATTTTTTGAGATGGAGTCTCACTCTGTCGTCCAGGTTGGAATGCAGTGGCACGATCTCGGCTCACTGCAACCTCCACCTCCTGGGTTCCAGCCATTCTCCTGCCTCAGCCTCCTGAGTAGCTGGGATTACAGGCGCACACCACCATGCCTGGCTAATTTTTTTTTTTGA
This sequence comes from Rhinopithecus bieti, assembly GCF_001698545.2. Taxonomy (NCBI): domain Eukaryota; kingdom Metazoa; phylum Chordata; class Mammalia; order Primates; family Cercopithecidae; genus Rhinopithecus; species Rhinopithecus bieti. The sequence goes on along the minus strand of NW_016822842.1, from coordinate 401,572 downwards.
TTTTTAGTAGAGACGGGGTTTCACCACGTTGGCCAGGCTGCTCTCAAACTCCTGACTTCAAGTGATCCACCTGCCTCAGCCTCCCAAAGTGCTGGGATTAAAGGCGTGAGCCACCATGCCTGGCCTCAACAATTATTTATTGAGCATCTACTCTGTGCAGAGGTACTAGGGACACAACATAGACAGAATCCTTGTTTATACTATGTCTGCCTCTAGTTGGACAGACTGACAATGAGTGAGTAATAATACGTAGTTTTGGACAGTGATCAATGCTATGAAAGTGATAGGCACAGGGGACAACTTTCAAGAGGGTAGTGAGAAAAGCCTCTCTGAGGAGGTGACAAGTGAGCTGAAAAGTCCATGAGGAGAGTGAGCCAGCCACTGCAAGATCTGAAGGGAAACCAATCCAGGCAGAAGTTACTGCAAGTGCAAAGGCCCTGAGGCAAGAGACCCTGGCTTTGCAAAACTGCAAGGCCAGAATGACCACAGAGCATTGAGCCAGAGGGGGCATGGTAGAGATGAGGTCAGCTCATATGGCCTCTTGAGCCACAGCAAAGATTCGGATTCTAAATGCAACATGAGGCCACTTAAGGATTTTAAGTAGGAGTGTAAATTACCTGAATTATGATTTTAAAGGAATGTTCTGGCCAGGCACAGTGGCTCACACCTGTAATCCCAGCATTTTGGGAGGCAGAGACGAGCAGATAACCTGAGGTCAGCAGTTCCAGACCACCCTGGCCAACATGGTGAAACTCTGTCTGTACTAAAAATCCAAAAATTAGCCAGGTAGGGTGGTGGGCACATGTCATCTCAGCTACTCGGGAGGTTGAGGCAGGAGAATCGCTTGAACCAGGGAGGTGGAGGTTGCAGTGAGCCGAGATCGCGCCATTGCACTCCAGCCTGGGCGACAGAGCAAGACTCTGTCTTAAGAATAAATAAATAAATTAATTAATTAATTAAAGGAATGTTCTGCAGCCAGCTATATGGAAAATGGGTAATCAAGGGGCAAGACAGGAAGTAGGGAAACTAATTAGGAATCTATTACCAGAGCACAGGAGAAATGTAATGGTGGCTTGGACCAAGGTGTTAACAGTGGAGATGGATGGAGGAGTGGTCACAATGGGTATATATTACAGATTCAACAGGACTTGCAGGTGACTTGCATGTTGGGGACTGATAAGACTTGAAGAATCAACTCCTGAGTGTTTATTAGGAGCAACTGGATGAATCGTGGTACCATTTACTGAGAAAGGGAAGACACAGGGAGATTGGGGTTCGGGGGTGGGAGATGGGAGGGTGGACAGAAATTTGGGCTTGGCCCACTGTGAAACTGTTGCCTCTATTAAGTCCAGTAAGTAATCCAAAGGATTTCCATTGCAGTTGTGACTCTGAGAATATATCATTGCCCGATGCCAGGTTCAGAAAGCCACTGACCCCACCACCCTGCCTATTTATACTCTCAGAGCTAATGATTGGACACTGGGAGGTTTTGGGGAAAAACAAAAACCCAACATCTCAAAAGCTCTATGCTTGCTAGAAGTAACAGTCAAAAGCTATGATGCCACTTAAATCTTCTGCCTCTTAAATCTCTGAGTCAGCCTAATTGGCAGAGCCTAACTTGCATACAGAACCCTAGCTGCAAGGAAGTTTGGGTAATGTAGTTTCCAGGTGCCCTACCTCTGCAAACCAGGAAGCCGAGATCTCAACTGGGAGGACGGAAGTTGAAATGAATGCTGAGCACAGGTCCACTATATCCACCACGGGTGTGTAATTCACTACCACCATCGTTTGCATATGATGGTAGCCCCCTGTAAATACAAACTTCAAACAATCAGTGCTCTCAGAATCCAGCTATGATCTAATCTGGGGGCCTTGAATGGAAGCCACAGTGTAATCCAATGGAAAACAGGAACCGCATTATCTAACAGATAATTCCTAGTGAGGAAGACTGGAATTGGCTTCAGCATGCAGGGGCTGACCTTGTCTGACCCAGAGAGATGGCTTTCCCACTCATACCTCCACAAGACCGAGCCTAGGGGTCTTAACCACCAGCCCCGCTGCCTCTTCCAGCATCTAACCCCTCTCGGGAGACAGTCTAGAGTACTGGTGACGATAACAATGTCTTTGGGAAGATAGAACTTTGCCTTCGTATGTTTTGATCATCACCACTATTCGGTGGTTATTTCCGTGAATGTTTATCAAGGACGAAAGGACAGAAATGAAAAACACGAGATCAACCACCGGGGTTGCTGGTGAAATCCAGACCACAGAGCAATGGCCCTGGTCCAGAGAGCTAGACAGACACAAGCACAGAATCGGCCCCCGTTGAGAAGAGGGCACTGGAAAATAAGGAATCTCGCAGGTAGCCTAGGTGGGGTGTGGGCGCGGGCACCCCGGAAGACTCCTCCCGGGTGTGGGGGTCACCGTAGCTGCACGGTGGGGTGGGGGTGGGAGACGTCCAGGGGCGAGACAAGGCGGACGATGGTTGGGAAGAGAGGAAGCCACTGGGTGCAGAAGTCCCGGGGCGGCAACAGATCCCGGCCCCCATCCAGGAGCCCTCACCACGCGGACGAGCAGAAGGCAGCGCCAACTCCCACTCCAGCGCCCGCCAGCCGGAATGAGCGCGGCCCCTTTAAAAACCATGTAAACAAAGCTTTGTTCCCCCAGTCGCCCCTCCTTCGCGCTCCCGGGGCCCGCTCCTTCCTCCCACCCGGCGTCTCCGTGCCGCTGACGTTGCCCGCGCCTTTACGCCGTCCCAGCGGTGCTGCGCATTCTCCAACCACGGCCCGAGCCGCCGGGGCCTGCGCAGCTGAGCGGCGCTACGCCACGAGCGTAGCGCGACGAGCCCCCAGCGCGCAGGCGCAGCGGCGACGGCGTCGGCGCGCGGCTGGACTCCCCCTCCAGCGGCCCGGCCGAGGGTGCGCGCTGGTGCTGGGGGAGGGGGGCCGGAGAGAGGCATGAATGGAGCCAAAAGGCGGACATGTGCAGTGAGAGGAGCCGCGGGGGGAGGCGGGCGGCCACGGAGAGCGGCGAGTGGAGTGGGGGGCGCACGCGGCCCACAGGGCGCCAGCCGGTTCGGGGTTCGCCAGGCCCACGCCGCCGCCACTCGGGGCTCTGGAGCCGCCGCCCGTCCCGGAGCCCCGGGGCCTTTCCCGCCTCCCAGGCCGGGGGCCTCCTCCGTCCCCTCCCACCCGGTCCCACGCCTCGTGCGCGGGGCTGCAGGAGCAGGAACGGGCGTCCCGGCGCGCGCAGCCCACAACGCTCGTCAGTCACTGTCTTCGTGCCCAGGGGAGGCCTCCGTCAAGTCCTCGGGGGCCCCCCCCGCCTCACGGTGAAGCGAGGGGACCCCTTGCTGACTCTCTCCTGAGGGGACGCCCCATTACGCCCGCCATCCCTCAACAGATAACAAAAAGGAAACCTCGCGCTGATAAACCTCGCTCTCCGGAGTCTTTCCCGCCGCCTTCCTCTCACGCCCCGGAATATGAGAGACCCCCCCAGCAACCCCGGCCTCCTTCCCCCTCCCACGGATGCGCCCTTCGCTCCGACACTCCAAATCGCACAGCCCGGAGGGCCGAGCTCCCCGGTCCTCCAAAATGGGTGCTGAGGCCTCGGCCCGCCTCTCCTCGCGTCCTCCTAGCCACAGTGAAGGAGTTGAGCGCCCACACCTACCATGAAACACTGGGTGGAGGGGGGTGTGTCTGAAAGGAAAGATGCAGGGTTGGGTGCAGACGTTGCTCGGGAGGGTCTTGATCCGGCTCAAGAGCTGCCCCGAGCGTGCTGTGGGACCAGGCCACTCTACTCAAAGACAGGCACAGGCCCTAGAAAGGGACAGCCCACACCAAACCCAGTAGCAGCTGGAGGACTGCAGGGTTTAATTTCTTGCAAACTAGATAAAGTTTTTCCTGTCCGTGCCTGAGATCTGATATTTTTGTGACAGTTGATGCACGTCCATTGTGGGGAACCTTCCAATTTTCTAGGTAACCAACTGCACAGGTTTTGTATTGTGGGAAGGAAAGATTAGAGGGCAAGAAGTGTCGCCTTTATACTCTGTGGCATCATTCCTCAAGTGAAAAGAATGATGTCATTCTTAATACGTCTACAAGAATCTGGAGTGATGTGACTTCTGCCCCTTTCTTTGTAGAAAAGGGACTAAATAAAATACTTAATTTTCGGGCCAGAGATCAGTAAAGTAGATCTTCGGAGTGTGCGGGACAAGTTGTCAGGACAGAATTATAGCAAGAAACGTAACCACAGATGGAAAACCACGGGATTTGTGTTTCAAAGTCACTACCTTGGCTTAATTCAGAAGTGGCAGTAAAAGTTGATACAAGGAGATGATGATAATAATAATAATAGTGTAGCACCTTGAGTTTTATAGCAGCCATTTCTAAGAAGCGTGAAAGATTTTACGTGATTTTTAAAAATTCTTGCATCTTACAAGACTCAGTAGGCAGGAATTACTTCTGTCATTTAAAGGAACAAAAACCAAAGCACAAGAATGATAATGAGATTTGCTTAAGATAAAGCTAAGTGTCCCAAAGTCTTTGGAGGTTGGATCTAGTGCACTTCCTTACTGGGGGATGGGGGGTGTCTATGAGCATTCTAGAACAGGCTTTGAGTAGATAGCCTTTCTGAACCGTGCTTTGGAATACAGAGAGGGTCAGTACTTTTATGAGTATACATCGTGCTATTTGCTGTTTCCCCTAAAGAAATCTCTTAATGTGGTCTCCCACATTTTTGAAGCGAAAAGGTTGTCGTTCCTGTGAAAGTCAGGATGCATCAAAGCAATCTTCACAGCGTTTGTCGCTCCAAGGAAGGTCTGTTTTATTTTTAGTAAGATGTTGTTCTCCCACTCACCACTCAGAAATCTACGGAAGTAAGAATTTATTAACTTTTCAAAACAAAGGGGAGCATCTTGGTCAATATTTTATTTGTAGCCTTTATTTACTTTTAAGAGCTGCAATCTGTTGGTCTAAATTAGTGCTTAGTGGTCTTCATATCACCGGGGTAAGTTTGTGAGTGAATTTTTTTCTCTTTGGAGAGAATGGGACATCCTGCTTTTCTTTGTTAGACCAGTAAGTGTTAATAGTATTGGGCACTCACAGACTTTAAGGTGGTACTTTATTGTGGCAGAAAACCTTCCTGTGAAAAAGATACACCCTTCCCTAGGTAGAATGAGTAATTAAAGGATTCATTAAAGACCTGTCTGCAATGAATTGTGGGGAGGGTGGCAGGGATATTTTTCTCATAACACTGAGCAAACGTGAAGTTTATATAGGTGTCTGTTACAGATTCATGACTGATTATTTGAGAGCTGCATTTGTAGAACTAAATAGTCGAGTCATTATATATCTAGTGCTTTTCTGAACCACCAGGGTGAGCAGTTTTTTCATAATTGAGGCTGAGTGTCATATGATTCTCGGGTTCTCTCAGGCTTATTTCTTGTATATCTCTCTTCTAAGGATATGTGTTTTATGGATGATTTTAAGTGCTATAAAACTTTCGTAATGGGAAAATTACAATATTTGGTTTGCTTTTTAGCTCTGTTGATGTTATAGGGAAGTGTCTGTAGAAGAGTGCCCTTAAGCAGCTCCTTGATGTGATGGGTTTCTTACTCTTGGTCTCAGATAACCTTATCTAACTTTCACCCTGAGGAGAGGGTGGTTACAAAGCTTTGCCTGGGAGAAAAAAAATCAAACTTATGTTTTGTGTTTAATTATCTTTAGTTGCCATTCCTTTCATGTTTTTTTTAACATACCTAAAGCTGGCAAGTTATTGCAAAGAGATAAAGACAATGCTTAGCGAACAGTGGTGATAAAAAATATTAAGAAGGATCAGATGTTTTAATAGTGCTAGCTGGTGTTCCGGAGCTCGAGAGGAAAAGGAAAGAATATGATTTATATATCGAATATGCTATTTAATATGAATTAGCTATACTATAAATAATGGAAATGAAGACTGATTTTAGGATTTTGTTGGAATTACTACGTTGTTGTATTGGGTCTTATCCCAAATCCTGAAGTATTATTTAGTGGGCTCTGCATTATGACTATACTAGCAGAATGTACTATTTGCAACATAGTCATAGTTTGTTTTAAATTCCAGGCACAATCATTAAATACTGACTGCCAGTGTAACTCTAGGGAGTTGCGAAGAATCATTACAACTTGTCAGGTTAAATTTTAGCAGGGTGCAAAAATTCGGCCTGATGATAGCAAAAGTGATGGTTGTTTTTTCAGATTTTAACAATAACAAGGAAATGATAAGTGCTATGGGTAGTCCATTTTGGGAAGGGAGTTCCATATAACTTTTGAGAATTTTAAATGTGAAAAACAATAACTTTTCTAACTTTTTTCCAGTTCATCTAATACCAGAATGCTTAGTGTGTGCAAGGCCCTTTCTGTGCTGGGCACTGCAGAGGATTCAGAATGAGAAAGACACTGGAGCCAGACTGCTGAAATGTTCAATTCTGATGCTCTTTTGGCAGGCTTCAGGAGCACACACATAGATACGAGAAAGAATACATTGATTTGAAATCCCAGCACTTTGGGAGGCCGAGGCAGGCGGATCAGGAGGTCAGGAGATCGAGACCATCCTGGCTAACACAGTGAAACCCCGTCTCTACTAAAAATACAAAAAAATTAGCAGGGCGTGATTGGGGGCGCCTGTAGTCTCAGCTACTTGGGAGGCTGAGGCAGGAGAATGGCGTGAACCCGGGAGGCGGAGCTTGCAGTGAGCCGAGGTCGTGCCACTGCACTGCAGCCTGGGTGACAGAGCGAGACTCCGTCTCAAAAAAAAAAAAAAAAAGAGTACATTATTGATTTCAAAGCATGCTACATCTGTGTTGGGTGATAAGCAATAACTATGTCCCATTACCCACTCCCACCCTGATATACCTCTTTCATGGGTTTATACAAATAATACGTGTGGCCGGGCGCGGTGGCTCAAGCCTGTAATCCCAGCACTTTGGGAGGCCGAGACGGGCGGATCACGAGGTCAGGAGATCGAAACCATCCTGGCTAATACGGTGAAACCCTGTCTCTACTTAAAATACAAAAAACTAGCCGGGCGAAGAGGCGGGCGCCTGTAGTCCCAGCTACTCGGGAGGCTGAGGCAGGAGAATGGCCTAAAAAACCCGGGAGGCGGAGCTTGCAGTGAGCTGAGATCCGGCCACTGCACTCCAGCCTGGGTGGCAGAGCAATACTCCGTCTCAAAAAAAAAAAAAAAAAAAAAAAAAAAAAAACGGGGATTTTTTTTTTCGTTATTTTACTTCCATTCACACTGGAAATGTCTGTATTTAAAACATATATATATATTTATTTGATTACGCTGACTTTAGTATATTTCCTCTGAAAGCCTTGGGAAAAATTAAGAGATGTATATGTACATATGGGATCATTCAAACACTTAACACACATGTAAAAAAATACAGTACAGTGATGGAAGAATCTCTAATTTAGATGAAGGTATAGAAAGAAGTATCAGGAAGATCCCTGTTATATGTCTTACAGAGAAATTAGCTTCCATTTGACCGAGAAATTGATGTTCATAACCACCAGCTGTATTTTCTTTTTTCTTGGTTGGGTTTTGAAAGCAATATTGTACCACAGCCTTTCAAGGTGGGAAAGTTGCCAGTTTAAACCAATAAGCTAATGTCTGTCTGTAGGTAAAACTACTGAGGCTACTTTCCCCACTTCAGTATGTTCAAGGAAGATAGTGTTTTGAAACTGCATGTTTTTTTTTAAACACCTAACATCTCACATTTTCTCAGAGTTAGGAATCTGGGAGTGGCTTAACTAGATGTTTTTGGTTAGGGGTCTCATTTGCAGTCAAACTCTTAGCTGGGGCTCCAGGCTGCATTCAACCTCAGGGTTTGACTTGAGGATAGAGAATTTTCTTTCAGGTTTACTCACAGTGGGCCTGGTCAGGCCTCAGTTCCTCACTAGCTGTTGTCTGGAGACTGCAGTTCGTTACCAGTGGGCCTCTCCTAGTGCATCATTTTTAAGGACTTCATTAAATTCTGCAATGATATATGCTGTGTATAAGTGACCTATCTTGTTATTTGTTTCAAAAACTTTTTATTGAAATATATACCTGCAGACAGAAATCCTAAGTGTTCAGCTTGATGAATTTTCACAAAGTGAATACTCCTTTGTAACCAGCACCCAAATCAAGTCAATATTACCGGTGCCCCAGAAGTCCCCTGATACCCTCTCAACAGCTACCTGTAGCCCCCCACACCCTACCACTAACTACTATCCTGTCATTTGAGTTTTAAATCTGCTTTTAGAACTTAAGCTGAGTAACTTGAGAGTTTTAGCTTCAAAGCCAGGGGGAGAAGCAGTACAGAGCAGTGATTATACAGCTTTGGGGGGATTTATTTCAGAATGTGATGGAAGCTATGTTAGTGCTCTCTGGTAGGGGTGGGTAGAGTGTGCCTACACAAAATTTTACCTACAATTTTAGGCCATTCATGAACCTTGTTAGAGTTTAAAGATAGGTGCCTTTTTAGATGAAAATGCTTACAACATTTTATTGAGAAACTGATTTACAAGTATTTCTGTTTTGACTTATTTGAAATCTAGTTCAGGACCATGATAGATGTTCCTGGAGAGTTACATGCAAGCTGAATTTTTAAATACTGTATTAAATTCTTGAGGATGATTAATGGTGACCACTTAAGCATCTACTAATATCCCATTTTTGTTACTGTGCAGACACATAGAAGGAAATACAATATGTGATATTCTGCTTTCAGGGCCTTACATTGAATTGAGCATCATAACAAGCCTGGTCATTGAGTTGTGAATTTGTAATGAGACTGGTTTTGTTGACATGCCCCTGATTGAGGGGGCAGTTACTTCCCCATTATATTTTTCCCCCATTCCAATACATCTGAGGAATACATTCATTCCTAACATTTATAGTGACTCGTTACTGGGAAATTCTCAATGGAATGGGATTGGTACCCGGGAGGCATATCAAAATCTTGGGGGAGGAAGGACAGTTGTAAAAACCTAGATCCTAAGTATTTCTGATATTTGTTTCAATGGCTGTTCACCCCTTCACACGTGTGTGTGCACACAAGGACACACACACTCCTACTGCCATAAAATGGGAAGGATGTATTTAAGAGAAGGCAGAATTGGAAACTTCATGCCAGCATTGATCTCATTTAATGCTCACCGCAGCACTGTAACATCGGTATAGAGATAATAGTAATAGAATTTTCCTTGAAATAAGGTGATTGAAAGACCTCGTATCTCTGGAAGACCGGAGAACTCGCTATTGGAAGATTTAGATGATGTTCGTGGTGGTGGTTATTATAAGACTTACTGGAGTGTGACTTGGTTGGGCATAGGGAAAGGGGGATACCAATATTAATTGAGTGTCTGTTATATGCCAGGCACCATGCTAAGCCTTTTATAGTGTTATGCCATTTAATTGGGAAACTCATTTGGTCTCTGAGCCTGGATTAAGTGATCTGTGAAGTCCCTTGTACTTCAAGCATTCCAGATGGGATTTCCAGTTGTCATCCTTATATTCTCTCCCCAATATACCACTGTGTTCTCAATTCTTATGTACATGTTTGTAAAATTTCTTAAAATATTTATGCTCAAACTAACATTTCCATTTCATCTATCTTAAATATCTCTTCCTCTTCTTTATGCCCAATTTCTTAAACTCCCAGAGTTTTTTTTCTGTAAGATTAGTCATCTGTAGCACGTCTCACAAATTGAGCTCTCTCATGCCCCAAACAGTAACGAAAGAGGTCTCTTAGTTGGACAATAAGCAGTGAAAGATATTTCTTATGGGACAAGAAATTAACATTATTAGTCAGATGTTGATGCTGGTAGGCTGAGAAATGATTCTTACTTAAAAACCCTGGGTTTTAAACAAAGTCTCTTAGAAAAACATTAGTTAGATGAAAAAAAAAGATCAAAATAATTTTCTCTGGAAAATAAGGTTCCTCTGAAAACAAACAGATTATTAAAATATCCATTATACTACTTCAGGAAATTGTAATGTTATAGCTGTGGTGGCCTTTTAGCTTTTAAGTATATGAACTTGTGTTGGACACATGCTAATCTCATTGATATTTGCATAAGAATGATATTTAAAGTGTGCAGTCTCAGAAAGAATTGAGAGTCTTGCTAGACATTTGCTAAAGTTTTAAGTCATATTTATGTTTGAAAGGGGTGGTATTTTAAGGCTAGAAAAGGAAACTGAAGCTTTTCTTAGGATTTTTTCCAATTCTATTTAGAAATTGTTTGCCAAAGTTTGGAAGCAATGTCATGATTGGCAAAAATTATTTCAAAGCTTGTTTTTTTTTTTTTTTTTAACCTCATTGCCACTCCACTAACTCCTGAACTTTCAGTGCTTTATTTCTGTCTTCCAAAAAGACATCTAAAATCAGTAATGAAATTTAACTTAACTCTAAGAACCTGTAACATAAAGTTTGCTCTGAAGATCTGGGAAACCTGATGTATATTTTTCATATCTATGCATCTGTACTCAGTTGAAAAAAAATCTAAATTTTACCCAGTATATAGCCACAAATTATTTAGAATATAATGTTTTGTGTCAGTAGGTGATTTTTTATCTTCAGCTTGTCATTGACCCATCTAAGGATCCCTGCGAGGTCTTGTGAAAAACTAGCCTGGGGCATACCCAAGAATTTTAAAGATTAAATAAAACTTACTGGAAAATGTGACCTTGTTTTCCTTAGTCTTAATATTTTGAACTGATAATGTTCCAGAACTGACCAACTTTCTTCAGGCTTTCATAAAACCAGTATTAAACTGTTTTTAGGCGAATTGAACCTGAGCAACAGGGAGTATGTAAGGATAAGCCAGGCAGGGGCACAGATGCTTATAGTCCCAGCTACTGGGGAGGCTGAGCTGGGAGGATCACTTGGGTACAGGAGTTCAAGTCCAGCCTGGGTAACATAGCAAGACCCAAGTCTTAAAAAATAAAATAAAATAAAATAAAATTCAAATAAAATAAGGACATTATCCCACAGGTGTTACAAATGAAAATTTGTTGTAATGTAAAAGATTATTTACTATTTCTTGGAATTCTGCAGTTAGACACACTCCAAACAGGGAGAGCAGAATGTTGTGAGCAAGAAGTTTTAATTTCACATAATTCCTAAAACATGTCCATTCAGAGCTGTTTGATTTAGGTTACTATTAATGTACCCTAGAGGTTCCCAGAGGCACGTTTCCTGTCAATATTGATAACATTGATAGAGTGAGACTTAAAAACCAGCTTCTTTTTTTTTTTAGATGGAGTTTTGCTCTTGTTGCCCAGGCTGGAGTGCAGTGGCATGATCTCGGCTCACTGCAACCTCTGCCTCCTGGGTTCAAGCAATTCTCCTGCCTCAACCTCCCGAGTATCTGGGATTATAGGCATGCACCACCACGCCCGGCTAATTTTGTATTTTTAGTAGAGATGGGGTTTCTCCATGTTGGTCCAGCTGGTCTTGAGCTCGTGACCTCAGGTGATCCTCCCGCCTCGGCCTCCCAAAGTGCTGGGATGACAGGTGTGAGCCACCACGCCCAGCTGACCCAACTTTTTATCTATTCCTCCCATACCTCTCACCTCTAATGTAAACAGCACTCACGAAAGTGGATATTTGGTTCATAAAAAGATGACTTTTGGGTAAATCTGATGCCAGTGGAATAAAATCTTTCCTTTTTACTCAAATTTTATGGATACAGTAAACTACATCCATTTAAAGTGTACAAATTGACAGATACATACACCTGTGACTCTGGGATCGAAATATGGAGCATTTCCATTTTGCAGTCTGTCCCTCCCTCAGCTCTCAGCCCCACACAACCCTGTTCTGCTTTCTGTCACTATAAATTAGTTTGCGTTTTCTGGAATTTTATATAATAGACTTACTGTGTACTCTTGTTTTCTGACTTCTTTCACTCAGCAAGGTGAAATTCATTCTGAGATTCATTCTCATTGTTGCATAATAGGAGTGCTTGGTTACTTTTCATTGTTGACAAGTATTCCATTGTATGAATATATCACAGTGGATGTATCCATTCACTCTTTGGGAGACATGCAGGTTGTTCCCAGTTTTTAGTCATTGTGAATAAAGGTGCTGTGAATATTCATATACCAGTCTCTGTGTGGATGTACATTTTTATTTTTCTTGAGTACCTGGGAGTAGAATGGCTGAGTCCTATGGTGTACATTTACTTTTTTTTTTTTTTGAGATGGAGTCTCACTCAGTTGCCCAGTCTGGAGTGCAGTGGTGCGATCTCGGCTCACTGCAAGCTCCGCCTCCTGGGTTCACACCATTCTCCTGCCTCAGCCTCCCGAGTAGCTGGGACTATAGGCACCCGCCACCACATCCGGCTAATTTTTTGTATTTTTTTAGTAGAGATGGGGTTTCACCTTGTTAGCCAGGATGGTCTTGATCTCCTGACCTCGTGATCCGCCCGTCTCGGCCTCCCAAAGTGCTGGGATTACAGGCGTGAGCCACTGCGCCCTGCCATGTATGTTTACATTTTTAAAGAAACAGCCAGTTTTCCAAAATGACTGTACCTCGAGTTATTTCATAACTTCACCAATATTTAGTATGTCATTCTTTTGCCATTCTAGGAGGATCTTGTGTTTTTAGTTTGTACTTCTTTGATGACTGACATGTTGAGCATCTCTTCACGTGCTTACTGACATTTGTATATCTCAGGCTTGCAAACCAGGCTGGTATTTTGGCCTGACAGCCTATTTTTGTATGGCCTACACCCTGAGAATGGCTTTTACATTTTAAATGGTTGAAAACATCTAAAAGAATAATACTCCATGTTGCATGATAATTATATGAAATTCTGATTTCACTGTTCATAAATAAGTTTTATTGAAATATGCATTCGTCTCTGTATCCTCTATGGCTGTTTTTGTACCACAGTGGCAGAGTTGAATAGGCTTGACAGACATTTTGGCCTAAAACATTTACTCTCTGGCCCTGTGGAGAAAACATTTGCAGACTCCTGGTAGATCTTCTTTGGTGATGGGTCCCTTCAAATCTATTGCCTGACTTTTGGGTGGAGGAGGTACCAGCCTAGTATGTTTCTAATCCAAGCCCAGTTTGACAGGAACTGCATCAAGTTCTTCAGTCGTGCCAACCACGTTTCAAGTGCTCAGTAGCCACATAAGGCTAGTGGCTACCATATTGCATAGTGCAGATATAAAATATTTCCACTATCATGGAAATTTCTATTGGACAGTGCTACTCTAGAATAAACTTGCCACTGAACCAAAGGGATTAGAAGCAAAGTGGAACATAGGTTATAGGATTGCTTTCCTAGATGTCAGTAAAAATAAGCTAGATCTTCGTCCTCTCAGATGTGTGTGAATGCAAATGGATATATTTTGTTATCCATGTATGTCCTGTTCTCTTGGCCAAGTGATGAGAGAAAGCAGTTAACTCGTAAAAGAAATTCAGAATTTTACTGATAGGAAATAGTTTTAAGAAGAAAAAAACAAGTGTTAATGTATTATCTCCCAAAGCATTTTGCAAAGAACAAACCTTCTAAAATTCCTACATATTTGTAACTATTTTACAGATGACATGGAGGATATGGAGGGAAATACTAAACCATGAAATCACTGTTTCCTGGTGCTAAGTCCTGATATACTAGCAATCCTAGTTCTCCTCAGCTTCTAATTTTAAAATATTATTTACCATAAAGTTTTTCATAATAGCATGAGCTTTGAAAATAATGCAGAAATATTCTAAGTTGAAATGGCTAAGATAGCCTATTTTAAGATTGAATTTAAAGGGTTGTTGTTTTTTGTTTTTTTTTTTTTTCACTGAAAACTGTTTTGTGTGACTGTGCTGAGGGGCAGGCATAACTGACTCTAAAGAGTGAAGTGAAAGTCAGTAAATCTATGATTACATAGTCATTCTCTTTGGCGAAAATATTATGTAATTATGCATTATTTTGTTCTTAACATAGAGATGTTTGTAAGTTTTTGGTGATTCATCGCTCATGTCAATAACTTCCTAATCCATCCTAGAAATAAATGTTTTGCTGAAGTGGGAATATAAATGCACCAGCTAACACTGAGAAAGTAGGGGAAACGTGTAATGAGTAAATGTTTTAGAGGCATCCAGAAAGATATGTTTTAAAACAACTTCTACCATTTCTGGTTTCAAACATGGTTTCTGTCACATTCTCTAATTGACCAGATATATTTTGTTTTATTTTATTTTATTTTTTTGAGACAGAGTCTCGCTCTGTCGCCCAGGCTGGAGTACAGTGGCCGGATCTCAGCTCACTGCAAGCTCCGCCTCCCGGGTTTACGCCATTCTCCTGCCTCAGCCTCCCGAGTAGCTGGGACTACAGGCGCCTGCCACCTCGCCCGGCTAGCTTTTTGTATTTTTTAGTAGAGATGGGGTTTCACTGTGTTAGCTAGCCAGGATGGTCTCGATCTCCTGACCTCGTGATCCGCCTGTCTCGGCCTCCCAAGACCAGATATATTTTATATGTACCCTAAATGTTCACCTATTTAATAGAATAGTATTGTTTAGAATACTATTATCCTCCTGGTTATTTGGTGAGATACACACATCAGTAAACATTCCCTCATTTGGCTGGTATTGTTTGGTCATGTATTGTGTGTCAGATTGTTAGGCAATGGGAATATAAATGTGAATAAAATATAGTGTCCTTGTTCAAGGACCTGAATAGATAGAAATGTACACCAATAACGGTTATAGAGCGAGATCAGTGATAGGACACTTTTATGCATAGACACTTTTATACATAAGACACAAGTGTCAGTCCTCCCTTGGAGATCCAGGAAAGCCTTCTTAAAGTGGTGAATCATTAAGCCAGATCTGAAAAGGCCTGGTGTTCTCCAGGTTGATAAGAGCACACCAAGCAAAGTACCATAGATAAAGCTATATATATGTTCACGTAACATTCCAGGAAAGCAAATATGGCTTCTATAGAGGAAATCAATGTAATGGTAGGAAGAGACCAGAACATGAAGTGCCTGTTGTAGCATGATATGGAGTTTGTACCGTAGGTGTATAGTTGAAGGTTTCTAAGTAGAGTGACAGAATAATTACTGTAACAGTGGTATAGGAAATTGATTGTTTATCTGTTATCAAGTTGAATTAGAAGTCACATTTTTTTCATAGTGAAATTCCATTTCAGTAGTCTTTAGATGTTGTAAATATCTCAGATGTCAGGTGCTTTGTTGCCCAAGCTGGAGTGCAGTGGTGCGATCTGCACTCACTTCTGGGTTCAAGCATTTCTCCCACCTTAGCCTCCCAAGTAGCTGGGACCACAGGCACACACCGCCACGCCCAGCTAATTTTTGTATTTTTTGGTAGAGGCAGGGTTTCGTCATGTTGGCCAGGCTGGTCTCAAACTCCTGACCTCAAGTGATCTGCCTACCTCTGCTTCCCAAAGTGCTGGGATTACAGCCATGAGCCACTGTGCCCAACCCGTGCCTATCTTATTTCTCTCTCTCTCTTGTTTTTTTAGACGGAGTCTCGCTCTGTTGCCCAGGCTGGAGTGCAATGGCACAATCTCAGCTCACTGCAACCTACGCCTCCCGGGTTCAAGCGATTCTCCTGCCTCTGCCTCCCAAGTAGCTGGGACTGCAAGCACCTGCCACCACACCTAGTTAATTTTTGTATTTTTAGTAGAGGTGGGGTTTCACCATGTTGGTCAGGCTGGTCTCAAACTCTTGACCTCGGCCTCCCAAAGTGCTGGGATTACGAGCGTGAGCCACCGCACCTGGCCCATGCCTACCTTATTTCTTATTAACTTACAGCAACTGCAAGACTTGAGTGAAACACTGATACTTTATTCTGTTTTGTTTGCTGGAACAGCCTCAGATTCTGTTACCACTGACAAGAGTAAAATGTTTTTTACAACCAGCAGTGAAATAGGCATGCATTTAATGCAAAAAACAAGAGGTCATAGTCTCAGGAGTTTGAATAAATCATGAAATGCTGACTACTCTGGCCGCCAATACCCCTTAAAGGTTTATACCAATTCTATCTTATCTACCCTTGGTCTGTTTTGTTTCTCCATCCCATGTTTTAACTGTTAGAAAACCAGGTTCATTTTCTTTATCTTTTATCAACTGTTGTTTCAAGGGTATCTAGAAAAATACTTCTTTTTTAAAATCTTCTATTCTGTTAGATTATTTTATTTATTTATTTTGAGACAAAGTCTTGCTCTTGTAGCCCAGGCTGGAGTGCAGTGGCGCGATCTTGGCTCATTGCAACCTCTGCCTTCCGGGTTCAAGCGATTCTTCTGCCTCAGCCTCCTGAGTAGCTGAGATTACAAGCACCTACCACCAAGCCCAGCTAATTCTTATATTTTTAGTAGAGACGGAGTTTCACCATGTTGGCCAGGCTGGTCTCGAACTCTTGACCTCAGGTGATCTGCCCGCCTCCCAAAGTGCTGAGATTACAGGCGTGAGCCGCCACGCCCGGCCAGAAGCTTCTTTTAAATATGCTGTTTGCCTGGTCTTCCTTGTTTACTGACTTGATTAGTAAAAAGCATTTTCCATAGATCATACAGCAGTGTAAACTTGAAAAGCAAATTGATATTTTACAAAACTGTTAAGGGAAAAATGATTTAGAATTCCAGAGAATGAGAAAACTAGCAATGTGTGGGGCATGTTTGTCAAAACTTCCTGAGAAACATTTACTTAATATTCTTTTTTGCTTTTTTTTTTGTCAGAGGGTAAATATGAAACCCTGAATTCTTTGCTTCTGTGAATTAAAGTTCAGGGTTCCAAGATTAAGTATTGTGATTGCTTTTATCTTTCTTCCCTTTAATGTTCTGTTTTGAATTTCTTATGCTTCTTTCTTGCCGAGACTTCTAAAGGAGTACACACAGTGTTTAGGGTTTTCTCGTGGGAAAAGAGATAAAGAGGGCTGAAAAGCTTTCTTTTGAATTTTTATGCCAGTTAAAACTCTGTCTTCTTCCTTTATGCCTTTATTTCTTATCTCTTCTTTTATTATTTCTAACTTTTAAATGTTTATATAATAATTGGACCACAGGTCAGTAGGCCAGAGGGGATGCTAAATGTTAATGTAGTCTAGCAGCTAGGCTATTCGTTGTTTATACCTGTGATACAAAGTTCATACCTGTCTAAACTGTAGGCTATTCGTTGTTTTTACCTGTGATATAGAGGCATATACATGAATAAATAACATACAAAATGGGAGCATTCAAGGAAAGTTGGCTGTAATGTATATTTAATATTCACATTGACCTCTGTTAGAGAATCAAAGGTGTGTTTCTACAGGCAAGAAAATATTCATTGATGCCGGGCGCGGTGGCTCAAGCCTGTAATCCCAGCACTTTGGGAGGCCGAGACGGGCGGATCACGAGGTCAGGAGATCGAGACCATCCTGGCTAACGTGGTGAAACCCCGTTTCTACTAAAAAATACAAAACTAGCCGGGCGAGGTGGCAGGCGCCTGTAGTCCCAGCTACTCGGGAGGCTGAGGCAGGAGAATGGCATAAACCCAGGAGGCAGAGCTTGCAGTGAGCTGAGATCCGGCCACTGCACTCCAGCCTGGGCGACAGAGCGAGACTCCGTCTCAAAAAAAAAAAAAGAAAAGAAAATATTCATTGGCATGTGGTATACTATAGTATTTTACTTCCAGGATTATAGGCATATATTACATTCTAAGGTTTTAGAACATGGTGGAAATTTCCTTCTCCTTTTGCTGGATTTTTTTGTTTGTTTGTTTAAGATGGAGTGTCGCTCTGTTGCCCAGGCTGGAGTACAGTGGCACGATCTCGGCTCACTGCAACCTCTGCCTCCTGGGTTCAAGGAGTAGCTGGGACTACAGGTGCGTACCACCACACCCGGCTAATTTTTTCTATTTTTAGTAGAGACAGGATTTCACCATGTTAGCCAGGATGGTCTTGATCTCCTGACCGCGTGATCCGCCCGCACGGCCTCCCAAAGTGCTGGGATTACAGGCGTGAGCCGCCACACCCGGCCCCTCCTTTTGCTGGATTTTACAGTGTTATTGTTGTTACCGTTATTTAATAGATAATATACAGTTTGAAAATTTCTCTAATCTTTGGCTTCAAGGCCATATATATCATTACTTTCCTGAGCACATGTACACAAGTCTATTTAACATTGAAATATTACCCTGACTCTTGTTTTTAAACAAAGACAGCATTATTCTGTTAACAGTGTAACATTTTTTATATTATATTTTATTTATATAGTGGGTCTATTAAAAAAGCATTGTTCAGCCAGTTAACATTTCTCTACCAGGTCCACCCCTTTTGTTTGCCCATAGCTGAATATTTGTAATGTTTCATTTGTGAATGCAGAAATTTTACTGTGTATCCGTGGTGTTCAGAATAATAACTGTTATCAGGTTGATGAAGTGATATTAGAATCACATAGTTTTAAGCTAGAAAAAAATCTTAAGAGTATGATTATGCAGTAAAAGAATTCATACGCCATTTTGTAGAGGGTAGCTAACTGTATATTGCTTGGTAGAGATAATGTATGAATTTTTAACTTTTCCAGTCATCAAAATCTTAATTTTGTTACATTGTTAGCATAATGAAAGAAAATGTACAAGTAAATATGCTTAAGGTTGAACTGAGAAAATGTTTTTTTCAGTTGTATATTGTTACGGGGCAAATACTGTGCTACATACTAGAGATAAAATGGAAAACAAAATAGACATGTCCTTGCTTTCATAGGGTTTATAGATACTCAGTAAATTATACCAATAAATATATATTTATAAATTGCAATGAGTGCTGTGAAGAAAAATGTTGTAATGAAATATTTTTATTTTGGGGTGACAGTATTCACTGAAAGAAGGGGACAGTGTACCAGACAAAAAGAAATGACATGTTGAAAGTTCCTGAGGTGAGGAAGACCTGGAGGGACTGTAAGGAGACATCCCGACTAAACCTTGAGGAGCTAAGGAGGCAGTGGGTCTCAAGAGACTAGCAAGAACTAGAATATGATAGATTGCTATGCAGGCATTCAAGTCAGATTTCCAGAGATTTGAGTGATTTATTAAAATGCAAATTCCATATATTAGGACAAAGCAAAGAGTGAAACATTGTGTAAACATCTTGACTATGATTTTCAGTTGCAGGGACTCGCACAAGGTTAATTGTAATAGCAAAAAACTGAAAGTACACCACAAAGCAGGTTGTGACATCTGTGTGATTAATGAAGGAAAAACTTCATATGTTTTCAGTTGGGCTCTTTGTTGGAATTAGATCATGAGAAATGATAAACTGAACTAAGGACATTTGCATTTTATGTAGGCATTACCGAGACCAAAATCCACACTTCCCGTTTGCATCAGGACAGTCACAAAGGAGCTTTCATGCTTACTGCTCTGGGTTTTAGTTCTCTTCGGTTTGGGCTCTAATTGATTTTGCCTACTCTTTAGTTAATACAGCCAGGCATCTAAAAGGATTTTTGTATTTAAATAGCAGCTGTAGATATTTGTGGCAGGAAGTTTCAATGCTAACTAGTTTGCCATATTGCTGGAACCAAAAGTCTCAACCTAGTTTACACAGTTTTCAAATGCATTATTTCTTTTAATTTTTATGTCAAGGTGCAGACTTCTTTCAGATGAACAAACTAATTGGAAATTAAAGTAATTTGGACATTTTGCCTAAAGTCCTACATACAGTGAGAGTCAGGATTAAAACTTGTTAGCTTCACGTTCAGGTATCTTTCCAGTACTCCCTCCTTTCCATTAAATACAGATAATCTTAACTCATATATTTGGCGTGTCCATTAGTTTTCACTGATTAGCTTGACCTTTTGCTTCTTTCTCATAGATAAGACTTTAAGAGGAATTTGTTTCATTAGACCGAATTTGGAGGGAGCATTGGATTTTGAAGCAAGATCTAATTTTCTTTTTTTTTTTTTTTTTTTTAGATGGAGTCTCGCTTTGTCACCCAGGCTAGAGTGCAGTGGCACGATCTCAGCTCACTGCAGCCTCTGCCTCCCAGGTTCAAGCGATTCTCCTGCCTCAGCCTCCCAAGTAGCTGGGAATACAGGCACATGCTACTGCGCCTAGCTAATTTTGTATTTTAGTAGAGACGGGGTTTCACCATCTTGGCCAGGCTGGTCTGGAACTCCTGACCTTGTGATCCACCCGCCTTGGCCTCCCAAAGTGCTGGGATTACAGGCTTCAGCCACCGCGCCCGGCCAATGCAAGATCTAAATTTTAATCCATTTAATAGTGGCGTGACTGTGGACAAATAACTTGAACCTTCCTACTAATTAAAACCATGGCCCTTCTCATGCCCATGCAGAGTCCTGTCATGAGGGGTGGTATGGGGCAAGATCTCTCTCTCTCTCTCTCTCTCTTCCCCTCCCCCCGCCCCCGTCTCTCTGTCTCTGTCGTCTGCAAATCCCACAGACTGAATCAGCTTTCCTCATTTTTTGGTAGTTGCCACTATTCTGTCCCTTGGGGTTTTCTTTTCTCAAAACCTTTTTGTGGTATATCTCTCTCCAACAGTAACAACAGTATTTATTGAACTTCTTGTCACCTGTCAGACAATGTCTGCTAACCCTACCTCTGTTAAAATTACCTGGGACCACATTTGAACCTACTGAATCAGGGTTTCGTTGTGGCATGTTAATTTTTTTTTAAGATCAACACCCTCAAGTCATTCCGATTAGCAGTCATTTGTGGATCGCTGATAATTATTCCTTCTACCATGGCCTCTGTCTCTGTGTCCAGAAGATGCAGTCAATCAACAGAAGAATTTTTGCCCTTTTGTTTCATAGATGTAATTTGAATATTGTAGTCTGCAGTCTTGCCCAGTATGCAGGTCACTAGATTTCTACCCTGTAAAGAATGTTTGATGCTTGTTTTCACCAGTGTTACTATGTGTATTAAATGATACATATTCTAAAGATAGTCTCAAAAGATTAATCTCCCAATTTTGATGACTCTTCAAATTTTGTGAAGCCACAAAACAGCATTTCCTAAGTATTTTGTGTCTCGTTGGTCTATCACCTACTGCCCACAACAAGGATTATTTGATCTTAAAGTTGGAAAGTACGTATTGTATCTTTCTCTTAGAAATTTTTGGCGTATATTAGCATACTAAAGACTCTTACAAGTTCTTCTGTTTAAAAATGGGTTAACTTCTGTTTAAAATTGGTTAACTGGGCAGTTCCCAAATTGGAATTTTTTTTATCGTGTAATCCTATTAGTGGCCAGTGTGAAACACTCACTGCTCTATAGGTAGAATTTTCTGGGGGTTTTTCTCTTTTTTTTCTCATTTGAAAAAGAGGAATAATATTTACTTCATATGGGGTGGTTTTGCAGGTGAAATGAGAGTTGAGGGGAGAGCATTGTTGAGTGGTTAACGAGGCAACAGACTACTGACCTAAGTGCCTTGCTGTTACATACTGGCCTTAGCAAAATAAAAAGTCACTCTGTCATCAACCTTTAGATCGCTCTTAACAGACTCAAGACTTTGACTAATCTGTTAGTTCCAAAATTATACCTTATTTTTAATGCATAGCACAATAAGAGGTTAAAAATTTCAAAACTGCCTATCTTGTGGAATTTTTGGCATGGCTAGAAAATGTTTAGATTAACGTGTAATTTATATAATCATTGGTAGATTATGAACGACCACCATAGGGCGTACACAAATTCATATTAGTCGAATAAATGAATGAATCTTATTTGGATGTGTTAAATGTATTTCCAAAACACACTTGAGTTCGGTCATTAAACTGTTTGCTTTTTAAAACATCTTGATCTGTTACGTTTCAGGCTGAAGCACTTTTAATATCTTACGGTGATAGTTACCAAGAAGATTAAACCTCTTAGTACTCATATAATAGGGAAGACTTTTAATTGATGTTTTGCTGGCAGACTCCACAGGAGCTGAGTTTAGTGTACTTTTCAAACTGTGCTTGTCTAATTTCCTAGGATTCTGAAGTAACTCATGGCTGTTTCCCTCTGTTCCCGTCACTGCTCCTGTCACTGCAGTGTCCCCATCTACAACAGCTGCCATTTGTCAGCACAGGGAAGATACTTGTCTTCGGAGTTAGTTCATTAATTATTAAAATGTTCACTAAAATCATCAGAAGTTATTTATTGGTAACCCTGTTTAACTGTAGAGGATCAAGCAGAAATTGAAGTACCCTGGACCAAAAAGGAAGTCAGTATCCAATTCTTGGTATCTTTGTTCCTCTTTTATAAAAGCAGTATATATTTGTTAAGCAGATATGTTCAAATTAATCATCAGTTTTTGCAAGTAGAAATGTTATGTGAGTAAATGAGAATCTTAAAGATTTTGGAGTAATTTATAAAGTAGATATAAATTTTGCATTAAACTTCCACTTTCATTAAACTTACATTACTAAAGTTTCAGAGAAATAAGATATAGATAATATTTATGAGTCTTTCATATCAGTTTTTTTTCAAACTTTCTTAATATATAGCCCCCCTTTAAATGGCTATTGGTGTCTCACAAGCCCTCTGGTATTGATATAAATTATTTTGGTTTTAATGCAGCAGATATTAACAAACATAAAAATAGATGTAAATTCCTCAGGGTTGTCTTCTTGTGCAATTATAAACTGATTTACAGATTTAAAACAAACCACAAAACCAATTACGTTCAAATTAGCAATATATATTTAATATGTTAGATGATAATGTCTATAATGCTGACTGATATACCATACTTTCTTTTCTATTTTTGTTAACATTTACATAACATAAAACTTAAAATTTGAAAGTTATAGAATTCATTGACTTCCAGTACATTCACAATATTGTACAACCATTAGCACTATCTGTCTAATTCACAACATTTTCATCACCCCACAAAGAAACCCTATACCCATTAAGCAGTCACTGTAAGTTCTTTTTTAGTTCAGTATATCAAGACTGCTGGTATGCTATGTGATGACTCAATTTTCTCACCATTTTTCTGCATTCAAGGCACTGAGAAACTCATTCATAATGTAATTTGGCTTTCACTTGGTAGGATGCATCGTTTACCTATTAGGTTCACCTCTGCTCCTTTTATTTAGTCCTCGACGATTAAATTATAGCTACTTGACACTAGTCACCCCTAAACAGGAATGTGAAAACCAAACATGATACAGTACTAGATATGAAGGTGATCAGCCAGATGATTCCGAATACCCTTATATTAACTTTTTAACAGTCATAAGAATGAAAATACATCATCAAAAAAAAAAAAAACTCATAGAGAACTCATGGAGCACTGAGACTTATCTCAGGATCTCAGATTGAGAAATGTTATAAATGATTCTTGAGGCTTTATGCGTGCTGCTTAATGAGAATGAGGAGCCTGGGCCTTTTAAACCTCGTATTATACTTTTAAATGTTTAGGATAATTGCCCTTCTGTCTGAAAATTATCTTTTTGGGAAAGTCTTATTCATGTCTCATTTGGTAACAGCAAGATTTTATTTACGTAATTTTTTTTCACTGGGAACATGAAAAATACTCCCCTTTGGAAATTTCAAGGTGATAATAAAATGAAATAATGTAGTTTTTAGCTCTTGTATCCTTATTTTGTTCTTTACATATTCTTTCTATCTTAAAAATAGATAGGTGTAGGTTTTGCCTATGGAATATGCCCATTGTTTTCAAGCAGTAACTTGGTTTTGGATTTTTTTTTTTTTTTAAGGTGGAGTTTTGCTCTTGCTCAGGCTGGAGTGCAATGGTGCAGTCGCAGCTCACTACAAGTTCTGTCTCCCGGGTTCAAGCGATTCTCCTGCCTCAGCCTCCCAAGTAGCTGGGATTACAGGCATGCGCCACCATGCCCAGCTAATTTTGTATTTTTAGTAGAGATGGGGTTTCTCCATGTTGATCAGGCTGGTCTCGAACTCCTGACCTCAGGTGATCCACCTGCCTTGGCCTCCCAAAGTGCTGGGACTACAGGCATGAGCCACTGTGCCTGGCCAGTGGTCAGGCATTTTGATCATCCTGTATAAGTCTTGCCCAAAACACTACCTGTATGTAATCTTGCCATAGGCGGGGTAGAACCTCAGTCTGATCCAGTCTCTGGATCTATCTGTTAGTTTTCAGGAAATACCCCAAACAGAAGTACATGCTGGATTATACCAAGTATATGTAATCAGCACAACCTAAAACTAGGGAACTCTATAGGTCAAACAGCCTGGGTTCTTCAATAGGTAAATTACAGTCATGCCTTGGTGTCTATGGAGGATTGGTTCCAGACCTTCCCCATATATGTAAATCTTGAGGATACTTAAATCCCTGATAGAAAATGGATTAGTATTTGCATATAATAAGCATATCCTCCTATATGCTTCTTTTTTTTTTTTCTTTGAGTCAAGGTCTTACTCTTTCTTGCAGGCTGGAGTGCAGTGGCACAATCCTGGCTCACTGCTACCTCGACCACGCCACCAGCCCACTCCTTGGACTCAAGCAATCCTCCTACCTTGGTCTCCCTAGAAGGTGGAACTACGGGGGGTGCCACCTGATTAGTTAAGAAAATTTTTTTTGTGAGACGGGGTCTGGCCCCATTGCCCAGGCTGGTCTCAAACTCCTGGGCTCAAGCAACCGTCTTGCCTTGGCCTTCCAAAGTGCTGGGATTATAGGCAGGAGCCTCTGCACTCAGACTCATATACTTTAAATCATCTCTAGATTACTTGTACTAGCTAATACAATGTAAATGCTATATAAATAGTTGTTATACTGTATTTTTGGGGGAATAATGACAAGAAAAATAGTCTATACATGTTCAGTACAGACAAAATTTTGTTTTCCAAATATTTTCAATCCATGGTTGGTTGAGTCCATAGGTACAGAATCCACAGATACAGAAGGCCAACTCTATAAGGAAATTAAAGGGATGCTGGAGAAACCTATGGATTAAAAGAGACCTAAAAGGTATTTTCATTTGTTTGTTTGTTTGTTTGTTTTTCACAGACTCTATCTTCTAGGCTTAAGCGATCCTCCCCGCCTCAGCCTTCCAAGTACTAGCTGGGACTACTGGCGTATGCCACCAGTAGTGAATTTTCTAAATTTTTGTTGTTGTTGAGTTGGAGTCTCAGGATGTTGCCTAGGCTGCCAGTTTTTTTTTCTGATGGACAAAATAAACAAACTGTAATGTCTAAAGAAGCACACATTGATGCTAAAACCATAAAAAGAAAATGACAAGGAAGTGATTACTATAAAAGTCAGTAATGGGCCGGGCGCAGTGGCTCAAGCCTGTGATCCCAGCACTTTGGGAAGCTGAGACGGGTGGATCACGAGGTCAGGAGATCGAGACCATCCTGGCTAACACCGTGAAACCCCGTCTCTACTAAAAAATATGAAAAACTAGCCGGGCGAGGTGGCGGGCGCCTGTAGTCCCATCTACTGGGGAGGCTGAGGCAGGAGAATGGCGTAAACCTGGGAGGTGGAGCTTGCAGTGAGCTGAGATCCGGCCACTGCACTCCAGCCCGGGCGACAGAGCGAGACTCCATTTCAAAAAAAAAAAAGTCAGTAATGGTTACTTACATCAGGGAGGGGAGGGTGTTATGTTTGGGATAAGGCACATGGAAAGGGCTTCTGGGGGTGGTTGGCAAAGTTCTGATCCTGGACTTGAATGATGTTCTTATAATATATCCTTGTAATAATTCCATTGTTCATACATTGCAATATTGGAGAAGATACAGAGGTAGCAAATAGTATTCCTAAGTATTTCTTGGTAAATAAGATAAAGTAGATAATTTGTAAGTCCTACTGTGTGTAAAGTGGTGCAGGACTCCCCAGGGGGAAGCTTTTCATCATCTGTAGCAGCAGTTCCCAAATTTTGTGGTCTTAGGGTCTTTTTACACTCTTTAATATTTTCAAGGACCTCGAAGAGCTTTTATGTGGCTTACAGCTAAAATATTTGCTGTAGAAATTCAAACAATTTTTAGAATATGTGATTCATTTAAAATAACCTTTTAAACCCATTATAGACATTATTGTGAAAAGCTTTTTCAAGCCAAAGCACACAATTTTAGTACGGTAGCATTATTTTATAATTTTTTGTAAATTTCTTCAATATGTATCTTATTAGAGTACAGCTGGATTGTCATAGTTACTTCTGCATTCAGACTATTTATGATACATTGTTTTGGTTGAAGTGTGTGATAAAAATCCAGCCTCACACAGATACCTAATTTGAAAAGGGAGGAGTATTTTAATAGCCTTTTAGATAATTGTGAGTATTCTTCAACACTTCTTCAACAAGTGATAGTTTTGTAAAGGTTAATTGCAATGTGGAATCTGAAACCATATCTGAACTTTCCTTACTCTTACATGAAAACCCCTTGGTATGCAGCAGAAATATTTATTTATGCTTCCCATATTGTTGCATGGAATAGTACAAAGATGTGTCCTCAAGTTGAGATTTAGTAAAAATAATACTTTTTCTGCTTCTTTATGAAGGGCAGTCTTACTTTAAACTGGCTGGGTTTTTGTTTTGTTTTATTTTAAATGAGTGTGTGGCAGTGAAGAATATAATGGCTCCCACTCCGCTTTGATGCCACTGCCTTAGTTTGTGATAAAGTACCAGCTGTTTTATCCACCATGGCCTTTGTACCTTTGGTGTACTGTTTGTGCAAATGTCAGTATAGCAAAGTATATAAATAATGTCTTGGTATTGCTATGAAAATAGCTTAGCTCTTACAGACCTCCTAAGTTTCAGTAACCCCCAGGAGCCCATGGACCACATTTTGGGAACCTATGAACTGGAGAACTTCGTATATCCTCACTGGCTGTTATATCCAGCACTCTCAGGTTAATTTTTTAGAAAGATGAAACTAACTTCTTGGATTTTTAGGGAATTGGCACACAGTACAGTTTCCCTGGCTTGTCAAGAATTAAGAACTTGGTATTTTATGGCAGTTCCCTTCGAGTGTCATGAATTAAATAAAATATTTGGGACTTTAGTGTTAGAATGCTATGGTGATTGACAGCATGTTTTAAAGTATTCTAATTCACATCATGTGAGAAATGTATAGCCCCGTTTATTCTTTGGATTACTATAACTGAATACATTTTTCTCACAAGCGTTTCTTGCCTTAATTTATTTGAAGAAATTTATATTTAAGGATATAAAACCAGATTTTGATACTATTAAAGGGTGAGTTATTTTGTTAAACGTGTAAAATGTTCCTTATTTCCCTCCCTTGAGAGTAAATACAGAATCCTATTTTTTCCCTCCTATTTTCCCACTTCTGAGGGTAGGGCTAAGATGAGAATTCTCGTTTTCTCACCTAAATATCTCACACATTTGAAAGACATCCTACTATTAAAAAGCATTTATTTATTGACTGCTTGCTGTATGTTCAACACTGTGGAATATCATGGGAAGATAAGTTATAATCTTACTAAACAGTCAAAGAAAAAGGCAGCATACGGTTAAAGTATTTAAAAAGTATATTACTGAATTTAAAGTTGTGCCGGCGAGAGTAATATGGTCTGAATATTCAGAAGAGCTTCATGAAGGATTTAAGACAAGCTAATAATGTTCATAGAAAAGGGAAATGTTAGAGACAAAAATGTTTCTGGAGTTTAACAAAGCATTTGATAAAATCTCTCTGAATACCCTCATAGACATTAGGTAATTGACTAAAATGTAAAATTTAATGCAGTCTCAAATATTCGTTGAATCATTGAGTAACTAGTTGAATGGCCATACCCAAGAGTGGTAATCAGTGAATCACTGACAGCTAGGAGCAAAGTCTAAGGCCCAGGACTCTGACCATGAGCTTGTCCTGTATCAGTAACTTAGGTAAGGAATTCATTCAGTATGCATTTATTGAATACCTCCTGTGAGTTATACATTCCACATGCCATCAAAAATAAAAAATAAGGGCCAAACGCGGTGGCCCTGTAATCCCTGCACTTTGGGTGGGAGGCCTAGGCGCCTGGATCACCTGAGGTCAGGAGTTCGAGACCAGCCTAGCCAACATGGTGAAACCCCACGTCTACTAAAAATACAAAATTAGCCAGGCGTGGTGGCGCACAACTATAATCCCAGCTACTCAGGAGGCTGAGACTGGAGAATCGCTTGAACCCAGGAGGCAGAGGCTGCAGTGAGCTGAGATCACACCACTGTACTCTAGCCTGGGCAACAGAGTGAGATGCCATCTCAGACATAATAAAATAAAATTTAAAAATAAGGAATATTCTTTCCTTTAATCTCAAAGGAATTATCCTTTACTCGCAAAGGAAACTCATATGAAAAACTGCTGGGATAAAAGTCTTAACATGCTGGTCATAGACAGAGAGGGGTAGATTATTTGATAAGAGCTAGAAAGATGTCTAAATTATACTGGAACAGTTCTCCAAATCTGACAAGATAAAATTTCATACAAATGCAAGATCCTGCAGGTAGGTCTGGAAAAACTGCATAGGTATAAAACAAGAAAGATATAGTTTAACAGCATGTTTGAGAAAAAATAGGTCTAATGAAATTTTTAGCGTGTGGCATGGTACATTATCTGAAAATCCTCCTACTATACAACACCCAAAAATGCTTAGTAAATAAAATATTGAAACAAATCCTTTTAAATACATAGTCAGCCTTACTCAAAGTAAGGAAAATCCCTTAGGAGCAAAAATGAGTAAGAATTCCATTTCCTATTGTATGGCAAACCAATTATTCTAAAGTGCCTTATCACTGTACTATAAGTAGATCCTCTTTAAATTTGAATAGGCCTCCTTTTTTAATGCATTGACAAGCTTGCAAGAAATAAGGGAAATCTCAATGCCCTCACTCCCATTAATTAACTTAAATGAACCTGTTCATCAAACTGGAGTGTTGGGAGTAGTGAAGTCAAAATTGCTGTAGGGTCAAATGCCAAAATGAAACACTTATGCCTGCTGCCAGATGAGGAAGCCAAAGCTGAGACTTCAGGACCCTAGAAAGCACCTTGGAGTTGTCAGCTCTCCATAGCCACTAACAGAAACAGGAAAATGGAGGTGCTCGGGATTTCCATAGATTTGTGTCAACATATTATGAGCTTATAAACAAAAACTACCACACACACATGTATCTGCATGGGAAAAGCCACCATAGAGATTCAGCACAAGCTGCAAGTAGCAGGTTTAGGTTACCCCATCCTCCCACGCTCACACATCAGATACTGACTTCAGATACTGGAAAATCATCAGATACAGAATTTTAAAATAAGTTAAATGCTTAACAAAATAACATTTAAGAGGAAAAATAAGCAATCAAAAGTGACCGTCAAAACAACAAGGCATACTTGAAAAGTATCAAATATAAGTTTAAAATATAACAGTTGAAATTTAAAACTCAGTGAATAGATTAGCGTATTAGATAGTGTAGAAGAGAACTAGAAGATCTGAAGATACTGTTCAGATTACAGCACAGGGTGACAAAGAACATGAAAAGTACAAATGGTTAAGAGACATGGAGGGTAAGATACCATGAAATAACTAGAAAGAGACTAGAGGAGAGGCTTTTCTAGAATGGAAAAAAAAAAAGCATGAATCTAAGTTTTAAAGAAGTTCCACATATACAAAACAGGATTTTTTTTTTTTTTTTGAGACGGAGTCTTGCTCTGTTATCCAGGCTGGAGTTGCAGTGGTGTGATCTTGGCTCACTGCAGCCTCTGCATCCTGGGTTCAAGTGATTCTCAAAACAGGATAAATGTTTAAAACTCATACCTACACACTTTATAGTAAAGCCACAAATATTAAAGACAAAACATCTTCTCAGAAAGAAAACATCACCTGCAGAGAACAGACTGGCGGATAAAGACATCTCAACAGCAACCTGGAAGCCAAAAGAGAAAAGTGAATGTCAGCCTAGCATTGTGTGCCCAACAAAATTATCTTTCAAGAATGAGGGCACTAAAAGACATTTTTAGATAAACACAAACTGAGTTTACCACTAGCACATCTTTACTTAAGGAACTTCTGTAAGGGATATACTTAAAGAAGGAAAGTCCCATAGAAGTGTTTGGTTATGAAAGAAGTAAAGGTGACCAAAGAAATTGGTAAGCATAGGTAAATCTAAACATTGTATGATATAGTATTGTTTAATTTTTAGGGCTGTGGAGACAAAGCCAAAATAAGGGACAGTAACAGCGTAACACAGGAGACAACTGATTGGAGTTTATCTTCTAAGGTCACTGTTACTCAAGATGGAAGGAATAAGATACTGCCTAATTTGGGACTTTTTTTTTTAGAATATATAATAACTAGTACTGGGGAGAAAAATGGAATTCAAAACAAGCAAAAACTTTAAAAAAGGAAAAATAGGACAAATATAGCACAAAGGAATAAGGGACAGAGGAGTCTGAGGTATGTTAGTAATCACAAATAGTAAGTAACCTCAAAATGAAATTTTGTGTGAATTGAAAATAATAGTGTAAAGGAAATTAAACCTTACTAATACCATCACCACTACCCCTGCAACGTAGACACACATCATACACAATACTCAATAGGCTTTTAGATCTTGGGTGAAAAAAGAAACAGAGCTCTTAGAAGATAATAGAAAAGAAGATGTTTGGCCGGGTGCGGTGGCTCAAGCCTGTAATCCCAGCACTTTGGGAGGCCGAGACGGGCGGATCACGAGGTCAGGAGATCGAGACCATCCTGGCTAACACGGTGAAACCCCGTCTCTACTAAAAAAATACAAAAAAACTAGCCGGGTGCGGTGGCGGGCGCCTGTAGTCCCAGCTACTCGGGAGGCTGAGGCAGGAGAAAGGCGTGAACCCGGGAGGCGGAGCTTGCAGTGAGCGGAGATGGTGTCACCGCACTCCAGCCTGAGCCACAGAGCCAGACTCCGTCTCAAAAAAAAAAGAAAAGAAGATGTTTATGACTATAGGATAGGGAAAGATTTCTCCAACAGGGCAAGCAAAGGACTAATCATAAAGGAAGATAATGATAAATTAGGCTATGTTAAAATTAAGAATGTGTGGTCATCAAGAGATGACCATACAAGGGAAAAAGCAATCTACAAAGTGGGAGGAAAGATTAATAACACATTCTGACAGAGGCCTTTACAGATTACAAGAGTCACTAAATAACAAAAGATTTAGCTTCTCAAGTTGTCTGTGCTTTGTGAAATAGCTTCAGAATATATACAGTAAAAACTGATAGAACTATAGGATAAAACTACAAAACAAACAAACAGAAAAAAAAAACTAGCAGGTCTGTAGCCCGGAGGAAGAAGGAGCACAGTGGATTTGAAAACCAGAGAGACCAGAGGATTCTCATTGAAGAGTAATGAGAGAGTAAGTTTAGAATAGATTGATTCAAAGTCAGATTACTTATCAAATTTGTAATAGCTCTTACTCTCATATATTGACCTAAAAGTGAAACCCAACCCTTAATTAGAAGCAGAGTGCAGATTTCAAAGTGCAGTCATGCCCTGAATAGCGATATTTTGGTCAACGATGGACCACATATATGACAGTGGTCACGTAAGATTATAATGTAACTGAAAAATTCTTGTTGCCTAGTGACATAGCTATCATAGCACAACATAGTACTTTAAACATACCTGCTTATGTGTTTAGATACACAAAGACCATTGTGTTACAGTTGCCTAAGGTATTCAGTACAGTAAGGTGGTACAGGTTTGAAGCCTCGGAGCAATAGGCTATACCGTATAGCTTAGGTGTATTGCAGGTATGCCATCTACCTGCAATGCCATCTAGGTTTGTGTAAGTACACTCTGATGTTCACACAACAGTGAAATTGCCTAAGGCTGCATTTCTCAGAATGTATCCCCATCGATGAGCAAGGCATGACTATACTTTAAAGGAGTTTTTAGATGTTTTTATATACTAGATTGACTCACATAAAATTGTCATTTTACCAGTCAAAATGTTTGGATATTTGGCATTTTCATATGGTTCAACCTAATATAAGATGAGGAACTGAGTTTTTCTAGTTTTTTTTTTTTTAATTCATCCTTCTCCAGAAAAATAAGTATTGAGAGGCCAGAATTCAACATCCTATCAAAAGCATCTATGCCAGAATCTTCCTGAATTCATTTAACATTTTACACACCAGAAGGCATCACAGGTTTTAGGAATGACACATTCTCAGGCTAGATAGATGTGGGATTATTTCAGAGGAACCATTTGGTTCCTCCAAGGATCCTTTAAAAAGTCACCCTAAAGAGCATAGCTACTGATTGTGTAGACTCATCCATAGTTACTTGAGTCATTACCAGGAAATATGCCCCTCAGTCTGTGGGCTTCTGGCAGCAATCGCAAGTTATGGGCCCTGAGATGAGGACAGATGAAAGTTTCCACAAGTCAACTTAGTTTTCTAAAGGTTTACTGAGCTCTCTGTTCAAGTGATATCCCTGCTTCTAATTTCTGTTTTACTGTTGAATCACATTTTTCAGAAAAATCACATGAACTGACATATTAGTTCCAAAATTAACGTTATACATAAAATTGTTTATTCTCACCCTGTGAAGTTTAATTTCTGCATTTATAATTAAGTGACTTTAGTTCCTAGGGTAGCACAAGTCATGGGGATTCCATTGTTGCTCTGCCAACCATCAAAATACTGACCCAGACATCCTTAGCCCATTGCCTGCCTAGAGGCAGTTGCCCATATAGCTGCCCTTGTCTGAAGCCTACATACTGATAGCATGGCACTGATAATTCTTAGATTCTTACTATGTGTGATACTTCTCCCATTGTTGCCACTCAGATGGAACATCTTTTTTATGCATTAATTGTGTCAGAGTAGTTACAGAAAGGGTTAGCATTTAAGAATTCAGTTAAAAGCAATGTGGTGGGGGAAGAAATTTTAGAAGAGCGCTATGGTGAACACTATAGGAGTGTTACCTATAGTGTTAAAGGCCATGTGGTTCATGACTTTCTTTCCCCCATGTAACAACAAAGGCATGGCAGCCACTGCCCTCTGCCAGGAGTCAGGTGAAGCTCAGTCATGCCCAGGCTGGTGGTGGTGGTGGTTGTTTATTTTTGAAATGGAGTCTCACTCTGTCACCTAGGCTAGAGTGCAGTAGCACGATCTGGCCTCACTGTACCCTCCATCTTCTGAGTTCAAGCGATTCTCCTGCCTCAGCCTCCCGAGTAGCTGGAATTAACAGGGGCATGCCACCGAGCTAATTTTGTATTTTTAGTAGAGACGGAGTTTCGCCATGTTGGCCAGACTGGTCTTAAACTCCTGACCTCAGGTGATCTGCCTGTCTCGGCCTCCCAAAGTACTGAGTTTACAGGCGTGAGCCCCACCGTACTCGGCCCTAGGCTGTGTTTTTAAAAAGCACTTGACCTTGGTGTCTTCAGTCTCTTGCTCCCAGGTATTGTTCAGTTCTGAACTTGACTGAACACTGTTGGTCATTTTGGATAGAGATTTGCAGGTAGACATTTAATGTATTGCAGTTTGGGAAATCTTTTACGTTTCTAAAGAAGATGTGGGTAGTTGTAAGGACTTTGCTTTAAACCTAATCACCAAAGCAGAAACAGAAATTTAAGTTCCAAAATAAATTTTAAGATCATTTTAATCTCACTTGTTTCATAGACGTTCAAGGACATTTTCAAAGAAACACTTACCTGAAGGTTTAATTAGCTTTAGTGCCATTCATCGGTGGAATATTTCATATTCCTAAACTATAGGATCTAATTTTTGTTCTTCTGAAGAGAACAAAAGTGAGAATTACTCTCTGCATCAAATGATAAGATTTGTTGGTGAGGTTATGTTGACATGTTTAGGTTGTATCGTGTGTGTTTTGGGGAACATTAGCAGTGTTTTCACTTAAGCTGCTAGATTGTCAAATTAGTTTCAAGTTATCTTTATTAGTCTACAAATAATATTACATGGACTTTCCTTAGATGAATTCAAATTGATGTATCTTGCAACAGATGATTGTTAATTTAAAAGAGTTCTATGAATTAAAACATATAGTATATACATATATATTCCCATTTGTTTTCAGAAGCCTTTCCTTGAATTAATTTGTGTAAAATTTATATTTGCCTTTTACTTTTAGAAAATGATAATACCAGTGGGATTTTGATATTCTACCATAAATTTATATAGAAAATGAGGTATATATAAAGTACCTAGGGCCTGGCGCGCTGGCTCATGCGTATAATCCCAGCACTTTAGGAGGCTGAGGAGGGCGGATCACTTGAGGCCAGGAGTTTGAGACCAGCCTGGCCAACATAACAAAACCTCGACTCTACAAAAAATACAAAAAAAAAAAATTAGCTGGGTTTGGTAGTGCATGCCTGTAATCCCAGCTACCCAGGAAGCAGAGGCTGGGGTGAGCCGAGATCATACCACTGTACTCCAGCCTGGGCAACAGAGCGAGTAAAATAAATAAATAAGTAAATTAAGTAAGTAAGGACCTAGCACAGGGATCAGCACATAGTTGGTACTCAGCAAACTGACAGTCTTTCCCTTTTGAGGACTTTGTGGGCATTATCCAGAGAGAATCCTTGTTAGGTGACATAGGTAGATGTGCTCCCCTCTTTGGTTAAGTACCTCCTTTTCTTTTTTCTTTTTTTTTTTTTTTTTAAACCTGCGAGGCCTACCTTAATTACCCTTTTGAATACTGCAACCTGCACTTCTATATACCCACATATACTCTTAATCATCCTTACTCTTGTCTGTTTTTTTCATAGTATTTATCACCTGCTAACATACCCTATAATTTATTATAATATGTTTAATCAACCGTTTAGAATTATGCTTGGCACAAAGGTACTCAGATATTTGTTGTTGTATGGATCCTGTTTCCCATGTAATGGAATAGAAACGTTCAAGAATTAGGGGACTTCAGAGTCACATAGTCTAGGGCAGAGCTGCGCATAAAACCACCAGTTAAAGCCCTTTTCTGATTTGCATGTTCAGTAGTCTGCTTTTCTGCCCATTTTGTTTGAATATTAGTGCAGCTTGTCAGCATCTGGTCACACTTAGAAGAACCAATAGCCATGTAAGTACGTTGTCAACTGTTTTGTTATTGTCTCCAGCTATTGCTGAGGTTTCTCAGAACCTCATGTTCTCAACCCAGTATTTTGGAAAATTCTTTCTGAAGAGTATGTAGGGTATTGGAATTTACATTAAAGTCTTATATTAATAGTGAGTCTTATGACTGTCGATCCTTATGACTATCGATCGTGAGGGGTTGCTGAATCCCTAGAAGTGATGGAGACACAGCAATTAATCAAAATGGGAGGGATTGATGATAACCAGCCCAGTCACAGCAAATTTCAGTAAAAATCCAGTATCATCCCCACATTGTGGAAAAATGTCTCCTTGGCGTTAATAACCTGTTCAGCAGGTGTTACTTCTCTCCTTTCATAGGATGGCCTGCCTTCTTCCTTTGTGAAACTTTGGCCCAAAAAATATGCCACTTTAGGATGTGAGGGATGGTAAAATACCTATAGTCATTTCCTGCAGCAAGTTCTTAAATGAAAACTATTAGGAATATTCAAAAATAAATGTATTGGTATGCTGCACACTTGACTTTTTTGTTACACAGTAACATATCTACTGTGTAACAACAAATCTGCTACAATTTACTATCAACCCTGTTCTTCAGGTGAATGAGTATTGTATTTTTTTTTTTTTTTTAGTGGAAGCAAATGCTTGATTGAGCTGCAGGAACTTATAGAGAAAATATTTTCAACTGTTGAAGTATGTCAGAATTGTATTCAGAATTTTGAAAGGGGAGGGTAGAACACCAGAGAAGCTATATAAAATAGAAGACCCATACAGCAAATGAAAGTATACTTTGCTGACCTACCTGTAGAGACATATGTTTGGATGGGTGGCAGGCAATAATTTAGAAAAGTAACAGTAGATTATTTAATATGAGCATTACTTAGAAATGACTTTATAAATCTAACTAATTGAAGGACTTTCTATATAGATCCTCTAGCAGAAAAATATTTTATACCAGATAGGTACAGTATGGATTCTAGTTTAGAATGGCAGAGAGCCACGCTCGGTTACATTGGCTTTGACAGTGAATGTCAGTGTTATAACACCTGTGTTTTCACCTAGAGAATTGTAACCATTCTGTTGCCGTTGTCAGGTGGTAGGGAGTGGGAGTTGGGTGTGAAAGCTAGGATATAAAATGTCATGTTTTAGTATTAAATATTGATTAGTAAACCAGCCAGTATTAAGATAAAACTCTGGAAGGAAGAATAGGACGTCTTAAACTGGCAAATTAGATGTTTTTACTAGACTTTATTTTTTAGAACAGTTTTAGGTTTATAGAAAAAATGAGCAGAAAGTACAGAGTTCTCACATACCCTGTTACCCTGAACATCTTGCATTGGTATGGTATATTAACAATTGATGAGCCAATATTGATACATTATTAACAACTGAAGGGCACTCTTAGTGTTGTGCTCTGTGGGTTTTGACAAAAAGACAATGACATACATCTACAATCATAGTATCAAAAAGAACAGTTTCACTGCCTTAGACATCCCCTGTGTTCTGCCTCTTCATCCTTCCCTCCCTGCCTCTGTCACCATCATTTATCCCCCCTGCAAACTCCTGGCAACTACTGTTCTTTCTGCTGTCTCTATTGTTTTGCCTTTTCCAGAATGTCATATAGTAGTCGGAATCATCCAATAATGTAGCCTTTCATATTGGCATCTTAAACTTAGCAATATGCATTTAAATTCCTCTGTGTCTTTTTGTAGCCAAGTTTTGGTAATTATGAATAAAACTGTTATAAACATTTGTTTACAGGTTTTGTGTAGACATAAGTTTTCAAGTCATTTGGGTAAATACCAAGGAGCGCAATTGCTGGATCATATGGTAAGAGTATGTTTAGTTTTGTGAGAAACTGCCAAACTGTCTTGTAAAGTGGCTGTACCATTTTGCATTCTCACCAATAGTTCCTGTTGTTCCACATCTTTGCCGGCATCTGGTGTTATAAATGTTTTGGGTTTTAGCCATTCTAATAGGTATGTAGTAGTATCTCACTGTTACTTTAATTTGCAGTTTCTTGATGATACATGATGTTAACCATCTTTTCATATGCTTATTTGCCATCTGTATATCTTTGGCGAGATGTCTGGTCAGATCTTTTGACTATTTTTTAATTGGGTTTCTTATTGTTGAGTTTTAAGAGTTCTTTGTATATTTTGGATATCAGTCCTATATCAGATATTTGCGAATGTTTTCTCCTATGTGGTAACTAGTCTTTTCATTTTCTTAAGCAAATTAGATTCTGTTTGTAAATGCAATTTCTGTCAATCCTGGAAATTTTAAGAACTAGTAACATATTATAGAAAGAAAAGGGGCACTGGGGAAGATATTCTCTGGGTCATTTTATGTATTTGGCTAACCTAATAATAAACCTGAGTATAATTGCTTGAATCTAAAATCCTTTTTATCTAGTCATTGTAAAACATGATGATAGAGCTTAGTGATTGATGGCCTCAGAGAATTGGTGATTGTGTGTTTTTGATCGCTTCCTTTGCTCTATTATATATAATGCAGTGTTTAAATGGCGGTTTTAATAGGATTCTGTACAAAATACACCCAATAATCCGTTTTGAATGTTGTATCAAATTGATAGTAAAAACATAAACTTAAAATAATAAATGTGGGCCGGGCGCGGTGGCTCACGCCTATAATCCCAGCACTTTGGGAGGCCGAGACGGGCGGATCACGAGGTCAGGAGTTTGAGACCATCCTGGCTAACACGGTGAAACCCCGTCTCTACTGAAAATACAAAAGCTAGCCGGGCGAGGTGGCTGGCGCCTGTAGTCCCAGCTACTCGGGAGGCTGAGGCAGGAGAATGGCATAAAACCCGGGAGGCGGAGCTTGCAGTGAGCTGAGATCCGGCCACTGCACTCCAGCCCGGATGACAGAGCAAGACTCCGTCTCAAAACAAAACAAAACAAAACAAAACAAAACACAAAAAAATAATAAATGTGGGCTGCGTGCAGTGACTTACACCTGTAATCTCAGCATTTTGGGAGGCCGAGACAGGCAGATCAGGAGGTCAGGAGTTTGTGACCATCCTGACCAACAGGGTGAAACCCCATCTCTACTAAAAATACAAAAATTAGCCAGGTGTGGTGGCGCACATCTGTAATCCCAGCTACTCGGGAGGCTAAGGCAGGAGAATCGCTTGAACCCGAGAGGTGGAGGTTGCAGTGAGCTGAGATCTTGCCACTGCACTCCAGCCTGGGCAACAGCGAGACTCTGTCTCAAAAAAATTAGATAGATAGATAGATAGATAGAGATAGATAGATAGATAGATAGACAGACAGACACACAGATAGATAGATAGATAGATAGATAGATAGATAGATAGATAGATAGATAGACAGACAAATAAATAAATAATAAATGTGTCCCTCTGCAGTATAGCTTACATAAGAACTCAAAAACAAATAGTTCTTGGAAACCAGAACTTAATGAAGTGAGTTTATACAACTCTTTCTCATATTTTGACTCCTTTGATATCTAGCCAGTAGGTTATCATTTTCTGAACTTCAGAAGTCAGTTGTTTGACCTTGCTTGCTATATGGTAAACACTATTTGTAAGGAAAAAGTTGAAAAGATATTAAATTGATCTCATCAATTTAAGTTATTTGAGATGTTGGTTAACATTCTTAGGAGTACTGAGCTATTACAGGATTGTTCTCCCAGTATAGACCTGCTTATAAAAATGCAGTTTTTAGGGAAATGGTAATATAGCAGAAAAGTTTTATTTACATACGTGGTTGTTTCACGTTGCAAATTTGGGTTCTCAAATAGCTGGATATTGGCATCCTTTCTTCAAGTAATCTGCCTGGCCTGTATAATGTTTCATACTCAGCCATTTTCATAGTGGAGTACGTTGTTTTGGTCTTTTAATATTGTCCATGCAGAATCAAGTTCCATAAAAGGCATTAAAAACCTTATTTTTTATAAAGAAGGAGTGAAGGTGGCAAAAGCCAAGTATATTGGTTTTTTCTCCTCCTTATCAGAATTCAAACTGTCTTTTGTCTTTGGAACATTAAAATGATGGTGCACCTTTGTAGAAAACTTTCCAAATTTAAAATACAGTGTTTACTTTGTCAGTTGAGGGCTTTTCTGTGCACTAAACTTCAACATGGATTAAGGTGAAATCTTAAATGAGAATTCTCATCCAGGTATTCTGTCCTCACGTTAAAGCAGGCAGTAATGGCAGGGATCTTGGTGATGATTCTGTGAACATGACTTGTCCCTAAAGCCACAC
Source organism: Rhinopithecus bieti (assembly GCF_001698545.2). Classification (NCBI taxonomy): domain Eukaryota; kingdom Metazoa; phylum Chordata; class Mammalia; order Primates; family Cercopithecidae; genus Rhinopithecus; species Rhinopithecus bieti. Next base: position 362,339 of record NW_016822842.1, on the reverse strand, counting down.
TGCTTGAATAAGACCTGGTTGCTCTTAATGGCCAACTCACAGTTGTTGTCCTGTGCCCTTCGCCATCCTTCCAGGGGTTTCCTTGACATCCCTCTTCTCTGTTGGGTTTCATAGGATCAGCATGGCCGTATAACTCATGGCCTGTATTCTTACCTTTTTTTTTTTTTTTTTTTGAGACGGAGTCTTACTCTGTCTCCAGGCTGGAGTGCAGTGGCGTGATCTCGGCTCACTGCAACCTCCACTTCCTGGGTTTATGTGATTCTCCTGCCTCAGCCCCCAGAGTAGCTGGGACTACAGGTACCCACCACCACGCCTGACTAATTTTGTATTTTTAGTGGAGACGGTATTTCACCATGTTGGCCAGGATGGTCTTGATCTCTTGACCTCGTGATCCACCCGCCTCAGCCTCCCAAAGTGCTGGGATTACAGGCGTGAGCCACCGCGCCCAGCCCCCGTGGTTACCTTTTTATGGAACTACACTTTACTTTGGCATGAAGTATATTCCTTAGTAGCTCTTCAAAAGGGGAGCATGGAGGATAGATTTTTGTGGCCTTACACCCCCAAAGATAGCTTTGTTCTAATCACACGATTCCTTCCTTGACTGAGTATAGCCTCCTATACTGGAGTTCTTTCTCTAGAGGATTTCATAGGAATTGTTCTGTTGGCTTCTTGTGTCTAGTGTTCCTTTTGTGATGTCCAGCACCATCTGATTCCTGATCTTGTTTTGTTTTCTAAGTTTCTGTCTCTGCTAAAAGCAGCTTATAGAATCTTCTCTCTGTCATCAGATTTCTGAGGTTTCCTAGTGGTGTGCCTTGGGTGTGGGTTGACTTTCATGTATTATGCTGGCATTAGGTGGACACTTCATTCTGGCAACTGATGTTTTTCAGTTCTAGGAAGTTATCTCAAATTATTTTGTTCATAACTTCCTTTCCTTCACCATTCTCTGTTCTCTCTTTCTGTAACTCCTGTTAATTGGATGTTAGACCTGTAGAATTGGGTCTCTGATTTTTTTAAATTTTGTTCTTTCCATCTTGCTCCTTTTGCTCTGTTGTCTCTGAGATTTTAACTTTATTTTCCCACCCTTCAATAGAATATTTTGTCTCTGTCATCGTATGTTTATTTTCTAACATCTCTTTTTATGTTCTTTGAATGTCTTTCTTTTTTTTTTTTTTTTTAAAGCACATCTTGTTATTCCACACTTGCAATATTGGGCTTAATTATATGTTTTCATCTTTCATTTTTTGGTCAAATTTCCTTCTCCCTGTATAGTTTTTACTTGTTCCAGATTGCTTTTTGTGTGCTTGTTTAGCTCTCTATCTTCCATGTTGAAGGCTTTCTTCAGATTTCTGATAATACTGGATTATTTGCCTATGATGAAGATTAAGATAATACAGAGTTGACTGGAAGCTCTGAAAACGTGGCGAGGCGTATCTGCTGAGGCATCACAGGAGACTAATCGGGTGTGCCATTTGTGGGGTAACCTGCATATTAGTGTATCTGCAACTTTTTGCTTTGTAGCTAATGAGATTCTCGGGAAAATCTTCCAAACTCCTTCCTAAAGAATATGTCTGCACACTGAAATTTCTCGGTGGAACCCCGTGAGGGAAGACTCAGCGGCACTCCCACTTCATCGACCTATTTGTTACAGGGTGCCCATAGCTTCAGATGTGCTTTTGACCGGCTTGGTGTCTCCCAGTCCGAAGAGAGGGACAGTTGCTGAGAGGCATACAGTGAGGATGACTCTCTGGGAATCTTAACTTCTCAAAGATACTTTCACCCTGTTTCTCCTTCTTTGGGCCACCCCACTTCACCTTAACATCTGAGCATGTAGTGTAAATGAGGTTTGTTTTCAGCTTTTCTCACTGCTGGCTAGGGATTTGGCTTTCTTAGGTCATTTAAGTCAGTTACCATTGATTTTTCTGTATTCCAAAATTATGTTGCTATTGTCCCGTTCCTGTCTTCCCTATCTATCTTTGTGGGATTGTGAAGGTTTAGGGGTTTTGTTTTGTTTTTAATACCTTTAGTGTTGTGTTAGTTAGGTTTTGGGAGGGAATAAAATTAGTTATGTGATCAATCTGCCATTTTAATACGAAGTTCCTTTGAAAGCTTTGAGAGTTAGACTTACCCAATGTTAAGACATTCTTAGGAAGCTCTTACTCTGTGCCAGACACCCTTGTACTTTCCATTTCCATACCAGTGCATGCACTGTGCTCACTAAAGTCATAATTCATGCGTAATTAATACAAATGGCGATTTAAGCAAACATTTGAGACAGTTGTACGGACATTAATATGGAAATTACATAGGCTAACAAATACTTCTATTTGAACAAATACCTTTAAAAAGTGGCAATAAATATAATTAAGTTACTATGGGGAAGTATGTGCTGAATCGCGCCCAGTGATGCCAGAAATAGAAATGATCCTCATTCCTTGTTGTCATGTTCTATAAAGTCACCGAGAACACAATTAGCAAATACTGACTCATTGCTCCTAGGGGAAGTATAGGATTAGATCTAGGCCAGCTCCTGGTCACCACATTTGCATCAAAGAAGCAATATGTAACCATGTTTCATTTGTGTTTTTGTTTAAAGATACTTTAACACATATTGTTGATTTATTAACATTAAACTAATGGCCAAAAGCACAGTAACTCATGACTGAATGAAATTTATCTAACACACACAATTGCACCATAAGTTACATCACAGCCTTCTTGCACTTAGGAGCTAGATGTAGACAGCACTTAGCACTCTGTGGGCCATTTTAAGCAGTGGAATTAGCAATAAAAAGCACAAAACTGCAAGAAACAAGCAGTGAAAAAAAAGACCCAAAAAGGACCTTACAGTTTATATTGTGAAAGCTGAAATAAGAAGGCAAAGCAAGGCCGGGCATGGTCGCACATGCCTATAATCTCAGTGCGTTGGGAGGCTGAGGCGGGCAGATGACCTGAGGTCAGGAGTTGGAGACCAGCCTGGCCAACATGGGGAAAACCCCATCTGTACTGAAAATACAAAAACCAGCCGAACATGGTGGCACACACCTGAAATCCCAGCTGCTTGGGAGACTGAGGCAGCAGAATCACTTGAACCCTGGAGGTGGAGGTTGCCGTGAGCCGAGTTCACGCCACTACATTCCAGCCTGGGTGACAGAGCAAGACTCTGTCTGAAAAAAAAAAAAGAGAGAGAAGGCAAAGCATGGCAGCGTTCAGCCTCAGCTGGGAATGTGTAAGTCAGGTAACTCAAATTGTTGATCACTCTGTCCATGTGCCTGAATGACTGCGGAAGCACCCTGAGCGAATATCGATTTGATGATTACAAATACATTTTAGTGAGTAGGTGAATTCACAAAACAGAATCTCCGAATAACGAGGATCAACTATATATTTTATCCCCGATGCGCCGGCCCTACAGGGAAAGGGCATTTATAATCCCCTTAGAAGAAACAGTGCAGATTTTGTGTGCATTTATGCAAGCAATAAAAAAGCTGCTGTTCTCCAGAGGTTTTGATAGCCAGTATAATCGATAATAGCTAGTAATAATTAGCAGTGCACACACATTACTTCATTGATTTTTACAACCTTGTAAAGTGGGTGTTATTTCTATGTAAAAGAGAGAAAATGTTTGAATGATTTGAGTAACTTAATCATGCTCCTACAGTAGACGGAGGAGTAGGGATTTGTCTGGCACCTAAAATCTTACCCATTACTCTGTATGGAATCAACTCCAAAAGAAACCTTGTTCCTGTTGCTAGGTCACTGAAGTTGTTTGTGGGTGAAGATCCTATGCTACAATCACAGGGATGTGAGTGTTACCCAATTTATTTTTTAAAATATCATTCTCACTTAAAAAAAAAAATGTCCTAATCATCATTTTCATGATCATTTTAACTTCGGTATTTGTTTACTTGGAATTCTGATTCACTAATATAATTAAAATATGAAGGATAGTATATTACAATCAAAGAATTTTAGAACTGGAAGTGTCTTTTAAAAATCATGTAATAAAATGCATTTACTTTACCTATAGAGAAACTGAAGTTCCTGAAAGTTAACTCACCGACAGTCACACATTAAGACCAGTATCTAACAATCCAGTATCAACCGAACTCTTCTTTGCCTAAGTTTTTATGTAGTTCCTTGTGTTTCAACCAAATTTGTTGAAGCAGTAGTACCCAAAGGTAAGCCCAAATCTGTTGTCCTATCATGCATGCTGCTTTTTAAATTTGATATGCAGGAATGAACCACTGATAGGAGACAAAATTGCAGGAGGTCAAGAGGAGAAAACAGCTGTCTACAGAGGAGCCATGGGGAACTAAAGAGAACCTGCCCAGGAAAGCACTCCCTCTGTGACCCTTTGCAGACCCAGTGCTTTCAGAGCTTCTCATTTTTCATAGGAAGCTGGAAAACCAGATAGTGTGAAATATTGCCAACTGTGTCACTTTAAAACCACAATTCAAGACAAAACCAAAATGACTGTGAGCCTGTTTCAGGGTGCCAGATTGAAACCTCTTCTTTAGCGGATTCACCTTGCCCTGCAGCTTTCATTCCTTTGTGCCATTAGTGACAACGAGAAGGAATCCAAGCTAGTTTCTAGTGACAACTTAAGTGAATGCTTTTGGGTTAAACTTACAAGTCAATAAACCGTTAAGTGACTAGGTACATTCTGGCTGTTTACTTCATGAAATAATTTGTTTACATGTGTTTTGACCACATATTACCCATAACACAAAGATCATCTGTGTTTATTACAAGTTAGAATTGATTAGTATTTTGAAGTAAGTGTAGAATTTTGCAGTCTCATATGGTAGCAGACTTGCCATCCTTATCTCATGCACGCCAGGCTCTGGCAGAGCATTATCACTTGCTGAAAATGTGTATTTTATCTTGTTTTACTGTAGTAGACATACACAGCATCTGCAACCAAAAGTGTTACTCACTGTCTTAGCCTTACCTTAGTTCTTCCTGAGAAATGAATGGGAGTCGTGGTTATAAAAGCATTTAGTGTTGTAAAACTAAAGCATTCTGAATCTGAAGTGCAGCTGTAGGTTGTTGATGAAAACTTATTTTCCTTTAGTATTAAAAAGTAATCTATGACAATAAGTAACTAGAGAATTTGGGCAGAACTATGGCATTCATCCGTACATATACAAAAATACATGAATTATAAATGTACAAATAATTAAAATATGCAAATTAGAAATACACAAACTCAGTGAATTTTCACAAACTGCACGTGCCTGGGTGACCAGCACACAAATTAAGAAATGAAATATCCATACTGCTATTGATAGGCATTTAGCTTTCTATTTGGGAACTGTTAACGTTTAATGCTGCCATGAGTGAGCTTAGTATGCATCTCTATTGAGTGTATATCTAGGAGCGGAATAGCTGGGTTGTAGGGTGTTTTTTGTTGTTGTTGTTATTTTTTGAGACAGAGTCTTACTGTGTCACCCAAGCTGGAGTACAGTGGCATGATCACAGCTCACTGCAGTCTTGACCTTCCAGACTTGGGCAATCCTCCTGCCTCAGCCTCTTGAATACTTGGGATGACAGGGGCACACTACCATGCCCAGCTAATTTTTTTGTTATTATTATTTGTAGAGACAGAGTCTCCCTGTATTGCCCAGGCTGGTCCTGAACTCCTGGGATCAAGCAGTCCTCCCACCTGAGCCTCCTGAAGTGCTGGGATTATAGGTGTGAGCCACTGTGCACAGCCTCCATATGTGTACCTTTACACTCCCAGTTTTCTAATGTATTTGAATCAATTCAGACTGAATTAGCAACATACGAGTTCTAGTTGTTCCACATGCTAACTAACACTTGATGTTGGCTTTTTCATTTTAGTCGTTTTTTTTCATTTCGTTTTGTTTCTCTGAGACAGAGTCTCACTCTGTCGCCCAGGCTGGAGTGCAGTGGTAGGATCAGTGGCAGGATCTTGGCTCACTGCAGCCTCCACCCCGAGTAGCTGGGACTACAGGCATACGCCAGCCACCACATTCAGCTAAGTTTTGTACTTTTAGTAGAGACGGGGTTTCATCACGTTGACCATGCTGGCCTCAAACTCCTGATGTCATGTGATCTACCTGCCTCAGCCTCCCGAAGTGCTGGGATTACAGCGTGAGCCACCACGCCCTGCCTCCTTTTTTTTTTTTTTTTTTGAGGCGGAGTCTCCCTCTGTCACCCAGGCTGGAGTGCAGTGGCCGGATCTCAGCTCACTGCAAGCTCCGCCTCCCGGATTTACGCCATTCTCCTGCCTCAGCCTCCCGAGTAGCTGGGACTACAGGCGCCTGCCACCTCGCCCGGCTTGTTTTTGTATTTTTAGTAGAGACGGGGTTTCATCGTGTTAGCCAGGATGGTGTTAGCCAGGATGGTCTCCATCTCCTGACCTCGTGATCCGCCCGTCTCGGCCTCCCAAAGTGCTGGGATTACAGGCTTGAGCCACCGCGCCCGGCCACGCCCTGCCTCATTTTAGTCATTCTAATGGCTATCTCATCGTGGTTTGAATTTACATTCCCTGATGATTATTGAGGTTACACACCGTTACATTTGTTTATTGGCTGCTTGGCTTATTCTCTTGTAAAGTACGTAAACAAGTATTTGGCACTGACTTGGTAAACTTTTTCCATAAAGTGAGTTTAAAAAATAAATAGTGTGCATTTATAAACATTCAAAGAGCAAGCTAGTTTGCCCTGTGAACTCCATTGTAGTAAGTAACTTTTGAGAGGTCTACTGATACATCTGTAAACCAAGATGACTTTGGCCACCACGATTGCCTTTCGTATAAATTTATAAACAAGAAGAACCCTTGAATGTGCTTTTCAGGCCACTGAGGCTACCAGCATTGGTAAGAATAAAGAAAATAAAATTAGTAATAAATGCAAATGCAGTTTTTTGTTTTCTAGTTTTGGGAATAGCTTTTTGTCTGTTTGGTTTTATGAATTGTTGTATGAATTCTGATTGGTAACAGAATCAGCTGTTAATTAGTAAAATGTTACTAATGTGAAGAGTTAATTTAGGAAAAGAATGTAGCTTAAATTGCCCTTTTAAAAAATGCTTATTTTTACAGTCGTTAGGATTTTTTTTCTGCTTACAGAGGAATACGTGGTTGTGGTCAAAATTTCCAAGGTTACAGAAATTGAATATTCTCATCTCCCAGAGACAATTAAGTTTGGTTTGTGTTCATCCAGGTTTTCTTCTATAAATTTACTAACATGTATCACAAATGGTAACATACTCAACATACTGTTTTGCCATTTGTCTTCTAATCTAACAATAATTGTTGTTACTGAATTTTTAGAGTTTCTTTTATTTATGATAATTGGATACTCAATTACTGACTATAAGAATGCCTTGTTAAATAGATAAAAATGTAATTTATATGTCAGTTAACCTTCTAGGTCCTTAAAATGATTCATTTTCTGGCACGGTCCAGTATAAATATTTTAATTTACTCAATACAGTGTTTCCCAGTACACAGAAAATTGCAACTAAGGGGATGTAAATTAAAAGGGTTTGTTAAAAGGGTGAAAGTGGCTTGGGTTTTTGACCATTCTTTTTATATTTGTGGCATTAGAATTATGATAATTCAGCTACAGAATTGGTAAATCTACTCTTAAGTTTGCTAGAACTTCTCTGGATTGAGCCTATACTTTGTAACAGGATGGCAGCTTCTGCTCATCTCTGATGGCCGGGTGGCAGTCAAGTTAAGAATGTGCTCTTTAGAACACCTGCAGATCTGACTGGTCACCCAAGGATTATGCTTGTGTCTAGTTCAGTACTCAGTATTATTGGGAGTGTCATTAACTCCTTCCTAAAAGCAAGAGTCCTGGTCTCTGATTGGAACTCTCCATGTGGATTTTTTTTTTTTTTTTTTTGAGACAGAGTCTCGCTCTGCCGCCCAGGCTGGAGTGCAGTGGCCGGATATCAGCTCACTGCAAGCTCCGCCTCCCGGGTTCCCGCCATTCTCCTGCCTCAGCCTCCCGAGTAGCTGGGACTACAGGCACCCCCGCCAGGTCGCCCGGCTAGTTTTTTGTATTTTTAGTAGAGACGGGGTTTCACCATGTTAGCCAGGATGGTCTCGATCTCCTGACCTCGTGATCCGCCCGTCTCGGCCTCCCAAAGTGCTGGGATTACAGGCTTGAGCCACCGCGCCCGGCCCATGTGGATTTTTTTTAAGCAGCGAGGCTAATTTTAAAATATAGACCAGGCACGGTGGCTCACGCCTATAATCCCAGCACTTTGGGAGGCCATGCCGGGCAGATCATGAGGGCAGGAGTTCAAGACCAGCCTGACCAATGTGGTGAAACCCCATCTCTACTAAAAATATAAAAAATTAGCCAGGCGAGGTGGCACATGCCTGTAGTCCCAGCTACTCGGGAGGCTGAGGCAGGAGAATCGCTTGAACCCGGGAGGCAGAGGTTGCAGTGAGCCAAGATTGCACCACTGCGCTCCAGTCTCTGGGTGACAGAGTGAGACTCCATCTCAAAAAAAAAAAAAAAAAAGTATAACCACTGGGCTATTTGAAGAGCAATTCTATACAAATAAAGTAAAATCTGAGGTATTCTGCTTCGTGGAGTAATATAACATCTAATGTACAAATAAAATCTTTATTTTCCTCTAATTTAGAGGCAACTTGTCAGACAAATTATTATATTCTAAGGTCTGTAATCTCAACAAATCTCGCCTTATGTTGAAATAAGAATAACTTAGCTGCATATCCTCTATCCAAGTTGAATAGACTAAAATACTGGTGTTGCTAGATATTAAAGAAGATGCATTATTTTAATACCTTCATCATAATTGTTGTTGGTGAAATCGGTCTGATTCTAGGTTTGGGAATTAATCCTCTTGAGTTTCTTATGCTAAAAAGCAGTATTTTGCTAGCTGAAGATCACCTTTCACTTTTATAAAGCATTTTACCAAATGTGCTCTTCTATTTCAGCAAGACCAGGCAGAATTTTCTCCGTGGATTATAGGCAATTTTTCAGGAACAGAAAATAGACATTCTTCTCTGGAGGATTTTCTCTGACCAAAGTGGCATCACAGAATAGATATCCTTAATAAGAACTGGCGAAGAGGAAAACATTTGACATAGATGTTATCATGCCAAGGAGAGTGCCATGGTGTGTTTTTGGCCACCCTTAGTGTGAAGTACTAGTTTTAATAGCTAATCAAATAATTGTAGGATAAATTATTTTATGCTAGGCCAAAAAAAAAGGTGATTCAAAATAACCTAACCATTAGTTTTGTTTGGGAAACGCTGGTAACTAAAAAACCGTAAATGTTAATGTCTCATTCCTCTCTCCTTCATTGGTAGTGTGGGCAACCCAAAGGAAAATGACCCTGTTTTTCAGATGTTTCCACTAATTGTTTGGGAAAACAAAATTGTTTCCCATTTGTTCTTCTGGGAACAAAAAAAATGGAGCTGTCGTTCTTCAAACTGTGTAAATGGTCAAATTGCATTTTTGTTTTTTAAACAGTGTTGTTTCCTGAGCTGAGAATGCATTATCAGACTTACCCTGCAGTATGTTTTGTCTGCTAAATTAAAGCAAATCAAAACAAAACAACAACAAAAAGCCCACCATAACCTGCATGTAGGTTTTTAGCAGTAAGGAATTACCTGTGACAGATGCTTAGCCATTGTCATGTGAACAACTTCGTTGTAATAAACATAAACAAGAGTTGCATGGGGGAACCATGGGAACTGATTGATCAGACTTTACGGAGAGCCATTATACCGTAAGCATCAGGAATGTTTAGGGAGTGTCTGTTCAGGATGTTGGAAAGCTCAAAGTGTGTGATGGCTGTGGAGGTTCTGAGGCTGCTGCTACTCTTGGATACCTGATGCCGGGTTTTATAGCAGCTTACGTTTTAGTTACAGTGTCTTTCTCTTGATGTCTTTCTTGTTACCTATTTTCCTAAATAATTTTTTTCAATACGGTCTTGAGCAATACTGGCAAGCATAAAAATGGCTTTTGCATGTGTTTTATGGAATGTATATAATTAGCCTTATCTTCTACTTGTGTTCATAAGCCATATGAATAAACTCAGGTCCTACTTGTAGAACTTTATACCTTGAGATCTGACATTGCAATTGCAATTTTCTCTGTGCTCTTGAATTGAAGAAGATATTAAGTGGGACCCCTGGAAATCAGAAACAGGTTAAACATAAGCCTAATCAAAGTCCCAAGATTATTCAAAAGATGGTTTGTTTTGTTTTAAGGGCAAGGTTGTTGTTTTGTTCTTTTGGGGGCTCTCTGAAGTGAGACTGATGATCTTAGGGTGTCAGTATTCATCGTTCTTAGGGTGTCAGTATTCATCGTTCTTGTTTCCTTTCAGTTAGTGTTGGAAATTTATTAATCAGGTTGAGTAAAATATGAATCCTGCCCTAAGGGCTTTCCTACTTAGTGGAAAAGCTGTGATTTATAAAGACACAGTGTAATGAAATAAAGTGATAATGAAAAGCCTTGGGCAGACTGGCTGTGTAATATATTTTAGGCAATTTACACAGGTTGGTTTAATTATTATTATTTTTGTTCTTGTCAGAATTGTCCTTTCTAATAGTAGGATCTCTCAGACTATCCTTGCTGCTGGTGAAAATAGGCTCCAGTTTTTTCTTAAAGTCCAAACCATTCCTTTAAAGGCTAACAGATGTTTACCCTCCACTTCAGTCAGTGAAAGGTGATATTTAAGTATAGTCTTAACTAGTTACTTTCCGCTTTGCCTTTAAATACCACATTAAGTGCACGTATATATACATCCCTGTGGGTTTTTGACCAAAGCACACACCCATACCCCTTCCTGCCTCCCTGGAACTGGTTCAAGATTTGGAGAGAAGAGTTTGCTTGTGGGTGTTTCCCTTGTCTTATCTCTGAGTGAGCATATGCTAGGGTTGAATGTATTTTGATCCTTTCATTTTAAATTTGGAACCGAAGTAAGAGTTTAAAGTGCAACAGAAGAGAGTTTGCTGAACTTTAGACATGAGGGATCCAGGGAGGAAGGTGCGTAAATACATCCTGAAGCTTTCTCTAGAGGTTTTCTCATACAGGTGACCATCTTTACACATATACAGTATTGTAAGCTAATAACTACTATTCAAAGGAATATTTAAAGCTATATGAAAATGTATGTGGCACTTATGTCATGTTTATGTGCTTAATTTTAGTAGCCGTGCCTCTAGTATTTCACACTTTTTACATTAATAGCAGAATAAGTAAATTCTGAATTTTTATTTGAAAGCCTTTTAGGAAAGCTTAGGAGGCTGGGTATTTGTAAGGGGAAAAAGGTATCATGTGTGATTGATCTTCAAGGGAATGATGAAAAAGTATATAGGCATTTTAAGCATTTTATCATTTTGTCTTCTATAGCATCAGATAAAGAGACCTATAAATGGTTATTAGGTGAATGTTACCCAGGTCCTCCTCAGAGTTCAGAAGCAATTCTTTCTTTACTGATTATTATTTATCTTCGTTTGTTAATTTTAAGCACAGTTGCTTGCATTTGTAGTAGGCTGAACTGATTTCTTTCCTGACTGATCTTTTCCAGAGCCTGGCCCAACTAGAGAATCTGTGCAAACAGCTGTATGAAACCACAGACACAACCACTCGACTCCAGGCAGAGAAAGCCTTGGTTGAATTTACCAACAGCCCCGATTGCCTGAGCAAGTGCCAGCTACTCCTCGAAAGAGGAAGTGTGCGTAAGATGTGAAAATCCTAAAGGATAACAGGCACTTAGGAAACTTTATTCTGGTTGTGTATGTAGGAATAGCTTGGGATAGCTTCTGTTTCCTGATTTTTCTAGGTGTCCCTGACTTATTATCACTTTAAAAAGTACCATACCTACCAGGTTGGCAAAATGGCCATACAGCCTCATCAAGAAAATCTCTTTGAACATGCATTTCTGTTCTGTAATTTTTCATCCTAAATTTCCAGAACTTGTTTTCTGCTTTTACATTTAAGTGCCATATCCTATCCTTTCCAGAATAAGATAGGACTGTAGATAAATGACCTTTTTATTTATTATATATTATTATTATTTTTTTTTGAGATGGAGTTTCACTCTTGTTGCCCAGGCTGGAGTGCAATGGCACAATCTCGGCTCACTGCAACCTCCACCTCCCGGGTTCAAGCGATTCTCCTGCCTCAGCCTCCCGAGTGGCTGGGATCACAGGCATGCACCACCAAGCCTGGCTACATTTTGTATTTTTTTTTTTTTTTTAGTAGAGACGGGGTTTCTCCATGTTGGTCAGGCTGGTCTCGAACTCCTGATCTCAGGTGATCCACCCGCCTCGGCCTCCCAAAGTGCTGGGATTACAGACGTGAGCCTTTGCGCCCAGCCAATAAATGACATTTTTAATCCGAAGTCCTAGTACAAGATCCTCAGTCTTCTCTGTGTTTTGTGTCCTCTCTGCCACAGCTGCTGTTTATTGCCTTACAAGTCCAGGAACAGTGACCTTGACAATGAAATTACAGGAGATTGTAGGATTTTAAATGGAATTAGAACCTCCTCCAGCTTAAAAATGTCATTGCAGTGATCAAAATAATGTTCCTAATGAGATATAATTTGATAAAATCACTATCTTTGGCAAGATGGAAGTGTTGGGAAGGGCAGGATCCCCCCAGGGTCCCATGAAAGGGCACCATGAGAGGCAGATCCCAACTAGACTTCAGCAACAAGCACTGGCCTTCTTTAAATAAAGTGGCAACGTACAGTGCAGTCCTCATATTTTTCCTAATCCTCAAACAGCTTCCCAGTCATGCTTAACTATATTGCGCTCTTTCACAGGTGAAAGAGAAGACACCAAGAAAAGGCACATATATTAGCCATCGTTCTTGTGTGTGTGAAAAAAAATGATAATGCCATGTGGTATTCTGAACAACAGTAATCCCTAAAGAATTAGTTAATCAAAATTTGCTTTCCAAAAGTTTCCTTAAGACTGGAATGAAATGTGAAAAAATGAAAGTTAATTGGTTGAGAGGATAGAATTCTAGTTGACTTTATTTTTGACTTTTTATGAGTATTATAATAGTTTATAATATATAT
>NW_016822842.1:344275-345879 GCF_001698545.2 Rhinopithecus bieti | reverse complement strand
TTTTTTTTTTTTTTTTTTTTGAGTGTTAAATTAATACTTCATTGAATAGCCTGGTACATTTATTTTGAGTAACTGTGTTTGTAGGGTCAATTCCTAGCCTTGGAAAGATATTTCCAAGTTATCCTCAAAAAAGCTATACAGCATGTACTTCATAATGATGTTTTGGTCAACAGTAGACCACATACACAACAGCAGTCCCATAAAGTTATAATGGAGCCTAGTGATGTTGAACTGTCTTAATGTCGTAGCACAATTTATTTTTTAAGTAAATTTAGTGTAGCCTAAGTGTACATATTTATAAAGTCTGTAGTGGTGTACAGCAATGTTCTCAGCCTTCACATCCACTCACCACTCACTCACTGACTCACCCAGAACAACTTTCAATCCTGTAAGCTTCATTCATGGTAAGCCCCTATACAGGTGTAGCTTTTTTGAAAAAAATCTTTTACGCTGTATTTTTACTTTATCTTTGCTATGTTTAGGTACACAAACACTTACCATTGTTATAGTTGCCCACAGTGTAGTCATGTGGTATACAAGTTTGTGCCTAGGAACAGTAGCCTGTACCATATAGCCTAGGTGTGTAGTAGACTGTACCACATAGGTTTTTGTAAGTACACTCTATGATGTTAGCACAACAGTGAAATCCTCTAATAACACATTTCGTAGAATGTATCGCCATCATTAAGTGACTCATGACTGTATCTACTTCCACCAACAGTTGATAAGAGGACCTGCTTACCTCAGCCCTGGAAGCTAAACTTTTTACTTTTTCCCATTTAATAGGTTAAAAAAATTGGTATCTTATTGTTTGGGTTATGAGTGAGACTGGACAAATTTTCATATGCTTGTATTTATTGCTTATATTTGTTTTTCTGTGAACTTCTATTTATATCTTAAGCACATTTCCTCAGATTCTTTACATTTTGCTTATTGTTGTATACAGTCTCTTTGTAAAATGTGTTGCTTACTTGTCATTTACTTTAGTGATGTGTTTTGCAATTTACCTTTTTAAAATGTATATGCTATAATGTTTATGGGAATTTTTTTAATGTAAAAGTTTTAAATTTTGATGAAGTCAGATTTCTCAGTGTTCCTTTGTGGTGACAGTTAGGTTTTATGTCCAGCAAAACAACAGTTTTAAACTATGATTCCTTGCTGCCTTATCTAGGCAGTTTTACTAATGACACAGGAGCCCATCATTCAAAAGTATGAGTGCATGCCAAATGCCAAAACCGGGCACCCATGACAGCTCTTTCTACCTTATGCTTTTTTTTAACCAGGATAGTGTTGAATACTGCATCATTGGTGTCACAATTTTATCTCAGCTAACCAATGAAATTAATCAAGTAAGTGCTACAGCCTTCCTCATTGAAGTAAGTGCCATATTTTTTCTTAGTATTGGTGTTTTCTGCTGTGTGTGGGATGATCTTTTTTGGCAGTTGTGTGCTTTTGCGGTAAGTGATTAATGCCCTTTTGAAACAAAATAGTTCCATTGGGTTTTCCTCTGTAAGTGCAACTCACTTTTTGTCCTGTTCGCCCTCTGCCTCCAGGTTATTTTCCCCTTTTCCCTTTTAGCTTTTTTTTTTTTTTTTTTTTTTTTT
>NW_016822842.1:324020-344193 GCF_001698545.2 Rhinopithecus bieti | reverse complement strand
TTTTTTTTTTTTTTTTTTTTTTTTTTTGGTACTAATTTTCATTTTAGAGATAAAAGCGATCCCAGCACTTTGGGAGGCCAAGGCAGGCGGATCACCTGAGGTCAGGAGATCAAGACCAGCGTGGCTAACATGTTGAAACCCCGTTTCTACTAAAAATACAAAAAATTAGTCGGGCGTGGTGGCGTGTGCCTGTAGTCCCAGCCACTCGGGAGGCTGAGGCAGGAGAATCGCTTGAACCCGGGAGGCAGAGGTTGCAGTGAGCCAAGATCGTGCTATTGCACTCCAGCTTGGGCAACAAGTCATGAAACTCCATCTCAAAAAAAAAAGGGCGAAATACTACTGCTTTGCCCATGGAAGAGAATGACTTCTAAAAAGGGACCATAAAGGTCGACCTTTCGTGTGCCCTTTCTGCTCCTGTATACCTTAAAAGTTTTAAATGGTCATTGATGTCACAGAATACTACAGAGGAAACACCAGTGGCTTTCTTTTGCCCTGGCTATATTTTAGTCATTTACTTTTTTATCCAGCTAAAAATTTGTGATTATAGAACAGGCCCGTATCAATATTAGTTATAACGTCTCACCCTTAAGTTGGAAGCATATTAATGATATTAGGATTACTGTTGCTATTGCTCATAATTCTGCAGACATTTTTATTAACCCTGAGAAATCTTAACTGTGAGTTGGTCCTATTTCAAATATGTTAGCTTAGAGCCTGTGAAAATTGGGAGTCCATGTTGTGTTCTCTTGACACATGCAATCCCCATTGTGATCAGTAATTACCAAAATAATAACAGCTTACACTTTTGAGTGATCACTGTTACCACCATTCTAAGCACTTTATAGTAACTAATTTTATTCTCGGAACAGTCATATGAGGTAGGTACTGTGTTTATCCCATTTTCTGGATCAGGAAACTGAGGCACATAAAGATGAAATCATTTGCCTAAGGTTTCACAAGCAACCAATGTGATTCAAACCCAAATAGTCTTATCCTAGGGCCTGTGTTCTTAACAACTAATTTGCTGTTTAACCACTCTTACCTTTGCAGCAGAAGAGCAGATGCATTAACTAAGGATAGAGATTGTGGACTTAATGTTTTCCCCTTTGAAGCTTGGCCCCACAGAGTACATACATTTTGATATATGTATAATAAAAAACTTTTCAAGATTTTACTTTTCTAAGAAAATGATGAAATTGTGTGTACCATTTAGTTTGTAGTCATTCTCTGTATTATGATCAGGATAACAGATTATATGATATATAATTTAACAAGACCTTTATTATCTAAGACACATGATAACACAATGACAGAAGCAAAAATTGGAGAATATTTTGAGCCTCTAAATCATTTGAATTTTCCATTGTTTTGTGATTGTCAGATTCAAAAAAGAAAGTATATTTCTGCCACTATTCTTACTTAGAACCTAGAAATAAAATTAGGAAGACTTGTTTGTCAGTAATCTTGGCTGCCTTACACTTTAATGTGGCAAAAACAGAATGAGTCTCCTCTTGCATGAATTGATCAGTAAACAGAAGAGATTTAAGCTTTCAGTACGTGGTTAGACTGAAAATACTCTTGACAACTTTGAAGTTATTTTATTCCACATGTTGAGTACCTACTGTGTGTTAGGACTAGGAGCATACTAAAGAAGTAAAAGATTTAGTTCTTAGCCACAAAAACATTTATAATTTAGCTGAAAAGACAAGAACAGCGAAATAAGTAAGAGACCAATACAACCACTTAAATTAAGTTTTCTCTTCTGCAGTATAGACAATATGTTGAAATAGGTTAGAAAAGGAGGCAAATATTATGGGCTGTTGTCATTTGGAAATTCTGCAGTAACTTCACGTTGAGGTTTTGTTTTATTTTGTTTTGTTTTGAGTTTTGCTTACCAAAATCAAAGCCTCGTTACTCTCTCTGTGGGTGTTTAAGAGACAGGATCTCACTCTGCTGCCCAGGCTGGAGTACAGTGCAGCCATGAATGCCTGGACTGAAGGCCCTCCTGAGTAGCTGGGACTTACAGGCATGAACCACCACACCGACTTTTTTTTTTTTTTAAGTTTTAGAGGTGGTGGGGGGTTCTCACTGTGTCTGCTTCTGGGCTCAAATGATCCTCCTGCCTCAACCTCCCAAAGTTCTAGAATTACAGAGGTGAGTCACCACACCTGGCCCATTAAGCCACAGTACAACATGAAAGTAATTATCAATAATGTCTGCCAACAATTTAAGTTTTACCTCCCTGAATACAAAGGAAAATAAGAATTTGCAGCAGAGATTATCCATCCTTTTGTTTTCCTTCTGTAAGCGAGAGAGAAAGGATACCCTGGCTATTAGCAGTTTACTATCCTACATCCTTTCACTAGATATGGTTTCACAATAATTTAAATGTTAAAAATGTATTTTATGTTTATGTTGCTCTTACTGAAAATCCTTCTAGCTTATTAGAAGTCTACATGAAAAATTCTTTTTTTGCAATTAATTCTTTGCACTGGTTTCTTCTTTTTCTGCACAGGCAGACACCACCCATCCTTTAACCAAGCACAGAAAAATAGCCTCTTCTTTTCGCGATTCATCATTATTTGATATCTTCACACTTTCCTGCAATTTACTAAAACAGGTGAGCATGTAGTTTGGGTTATGTTTCCCAGTTTCTTTTGAAGGAATGAGAATGGATGGGAATTTGTTAAATGTCAGCTTTTAACTGACCCCATGAGAGTTTATGCATCTCTTTAATCATCATCTCTTACATAAGACTCATAGAGGTGTTGAAGGAACTGGTCAGAGTGACCACTGAGGTTGGAGAAGTGATTGTCACTTCCCTGTTTCAGATCAATTCCTCTAGGTAAAGAGAAGTAAGTAAGCACTTATCCCATACTCCTATCTTAAAGGGATCTGGTTTACCTAACTCAAAGTTTGAAGTTCTGTTGTTGCTGTTTTTATAACCACATAAAATATTTCTATATGGTGTGAAAGCATGTTAGTTTTATGGTGTTTGGATTCTTAGCGCTCTGAAAGTAGGTTCAGACTACATTGTTAGCATACAGAAACCAGGCTGGTTTCCCTGTCCCCCGCTGAGTTAAAAGCAGCACATAAACAAGCAACATCTGTAAGGAAAAGTAGATTTTGAATTTTTAACATCCATTTAGATTTAATAACCTGGAGGGGTAGACAGTATCACATAAGGAAATTACCTGTGTTAAAATCGAAAGTTGGTGTTTCATTTCATTTATTGATAGAGCTGAACTGAGAAAGAAGTGTTAAGCTGGGAGTTCCACACAGTTGCAACACAGCTCAGATGCTTTGTCCCTATAGAAAGCTAAATAGGGTTGGCCTCTGGCTTTTGTTCATTTTGTGGTTTTGTTCTCATTTTCCAACATTTCCCAGTTTTAGTTTTAGAAGCCAGTTTGTATTCTTTCTGTTATTCCAGTTAACGATATTCATCTTTTTCCTCAATTACTTAGTTTTACCTTAGAATTCCCAGATAATCCTCAGGTTAAGCAAAGCTGCCTAGCAAAAGCTGTTGCACCCCCTGGAGGGGAAAAGCTTTTAAGAAAACTAAGGATTGAATCCTCCTTACTGATACCATCAGAACAAATAATTAGCCAGCCAGTCACGGAGGCTCAGCTAGTATAACCTTGGAAGGGACAGGCACAGTAGCTGTGGCCAGTCCTCACCTGTAGTCTGCAGGTACGTTGCAGATGAGTAAATAAAATTCAATGATGATTTTAATTCTGGTTTGAGAGATTTTGTTAATGGTGGTTGTAAAACAAGGAAAGAAAGTAGGGCAGGGTGTTAAGCATCCTCAGAGCTCCCTCCAGAGTTTAATCCCTGCCCTGTCTAGAAATAACTAGGATCTTACGTGCCAATAAAATAATCACAGGAGCCGTATTGCTTCAGAATTCTCTGTGACCATTGTGTCTACATTGTGTGAGGAATAAGTGTAAGTGTTAAAACGGGGCTTTCTTTAAATACCAACTTCATGTTTTTATAGTAAATATGTTTTAATAATATATAAGAAGCTAGGTATTTTCATAGTAACAGGTGATAGAAGTACGGTATCTTTGGAGAGAAGGGGACATTTTACTGTGCTCACACATAGCCCTCCATTTCTGACTTAACAGCTTTATCGA
Organism: Rhinopithecus bieti; assembly: GCF_001698545.2. Classification (NCBI taxonomy): domain Eukaryota; kingdom Metazoa; phylum Chordata; class Mammalia; order Primates; family Cercopithecidae; genus Rhinopithecus; species Rhinopithecus bieti. Next base: position 340,060 of record NW_016822842.1, on the reverse strand, counting down.
GTCTGGTAGCAAGCTGGGAAGAGAGGAGTGATTTTGGGGGCTCATTATGTGGTAATTTTTACAGGCTTCAGGAAAGAATCTAAACTTGAATGATGAAAGTCAGCATGGCTTGCTCATGCAACTGCTCAAGCTCACTCATAACTGCCTCAACTTTGACTTCATCGGCACTTCCACTGATGAGTCTTCAGACGACCTGTGTACAGTGCAGATTCCCACCAGCTGGAGATCAGGTAACAGAACTTCCTCCACCTCAAAGGCTGTCACTCCCCTACAGAGTATCTGTAGGATGATCTAAAGAACTCCTGGCAACCCCTGTGTATTCTTTTTTTTTTTTTTTTTTTTGAGACGGAGTCTCGCTCTGTCACCCAGGCTGGAAGTGCGGTGGTGCAGTGGCGCGATCCCGGCTCACTGCAAGCTCCGCCTCCCGGGTTTACACCATACTCCTGCCTCAGCCTCCCGAGTAGCAGGGACTACAGCCGCCCGCCACCTCGCCCAGCTAGTTTTTCCTATTTTTTAGTAGAGACGGGGTTTCAACCGTGTTAGCCAGGATGGTCTCGATCTCCTGACCTTGTGATCCGCCCGTCTTGGCCTCCCAAAGTGCTGGGATTACAAGCTTGAGCCACTGCGCCCAGCCAACCCCTGTGTATTCTGAGGGAGAATTGAGAAAAAATTCGAACGTCCTTTTTGTTTGTTTGTTTTTTAAAGACAGGGTCTCACTCTGTCACCCAGGCTGGAGTGCAGTGGCACGATCACAGCTCACTGCAGCCTCAACCTTCTGGACTCAAGCAGTCTTCCCATCTCAGCCTCCCAAGTATCTGGAACTACAGGCACATGCCACCACACCCGGCTAATTTTGTTTGTTTATGTTTTGTAGAAGTGGGGTCTCACTATGTTGCCCAAGCTCATCTTGAACTCCTGGGCTCAAGTGATTCTCCTACCTTGGCCTCCCAGAGTGCTGGGACTACAGGTGTGAGCCACTGTGCCCGGCCAGTAACATCTATTTTATAATGTAGAGGAGGTTGTTGGAGTGATCTTACAGATCTACCAGTGTCAAAGAACTTTTAAAATTGCTGATTAATAATAGTTCCGTATTTCACCTTGCATTAATTGCCCAGAGACTTCTGTAATCTAGTTAGGATAATAACTATCTTTAAAAACAAAATCAAACAGAACAACTTGTTCTTATGTTTGTCTTTGTATTCCAGAAGGATAAAAGTTTTGAATTCTTTTTATGGACAGAGGTGTTCAGATTAAGTTCTCAGAGAATTGAAAGAATGAATCTGTTTCTTAGAGAAGCTAAAATAGTACTTTCAAAAAAAGAAAAGAGGCCGGGCGTGGTGGTTCACACCTGTAACCCCAGTACTTTGGGAGGCCTAGGCGGGCGGATCACGGTCTCAGGAGTTCAAGACCAGCCTGAACATGGTGAAACCCCGTCTCTACTAAAAATACAAAAATTAGCCGGGCATGGTGGCTCGTGCATGTAATCCCAGCTACTCGGAAGGCTAAGGCAGGGGAATCGTTTGAACCAGGACCTGGGAGGCAGAGGTTACAGTGGGCTACAGAGGGAGACTCTGTCTCAAGAAAAAGAGAAAAGAAAAAGGAAAACCGAAAAGCCCCTATTTGCTTATCACTTCCAAATGAAATAAATGCTCTGTAAGATAAGTAGGCATAAGGATTGCCCCCTGATGTACAGTACTGGAAGTATGCCAGCAGCAATGTTCATCCCTAATGAAGTGATGTCTTCTGTCTTTTTCTTCCCTAGCATTCTTAGATTCTTCAACCCTGCAGCTGTTTTTTGACCTGTATCATTCCATCCCTCCTTCATTTTCACCTCTGGTGAGTCAGGACTACTGTTTCTTAAAGCAAACCTATTTCTAGAAGATAGCAATGGTGAATGAGCCTTATATTCATTTTGTTTTATAAAATTATACAAGTAAAGCATAGAAATACTAGGCTAGTTATCTAGTCTTTTGAGATTAAGCTTGTAGCCTAAAGGTTCTAGCTATAAAGTCTTAATTATTTTTAAATTATTCCTGTCTAAAGGCCAATTCCTGCAGATGGTCAAGCTCTTTTGGGTCTCATCGTGTATCTGACTTATGCTGTTCCTCAAATGGCCACAGGCTAGCACCTGGGGATTCACCTAATACTGTCTAGTTGAACTATTAAGATTGTCCTGACTTAGAAAACCCCTCAGGTGTACATTAGATTGTCATAAATGGAAACTGTAATGCGAAGGCTAATTTGCATACTTACCCTGAATAACATTTGAAAGCTATTGGGAATGGTGTATTTCTCCTTTAAAGCCATAATTAACCTAAAACCTCAAAATTCATTCAGGTTCTAAAATACTATTGGTCTGGTATTTCAGATTGTTGGTGTAAATTACTGGTTGGTGTTGTACACAAAATATATAAAGAAAACACAGTGAAGTAATGAGTGGTATGCGTAGTGTTTGTGCAGTAGAGGACTTTTCTAGTCATTGTAGCACTTCTCCAAATTAATATAGACCTTATGGTTGCTGAAACATGATTTCAGTGTTGTCGGATGTATCGTTAAGGTTACTGCAAGAAAAGATAGCACAGTCAAGAGGGATAATTAAGAAAGTACTACTTGCAAAGGTATGGTTAAAATTAAGGGACACCAACACGGGGTGGTGGTGCATGCCCCTGGGCTGGCAGTAGTGGGGAGCCTCAAAGGGCAAGTGAAGGAAATCTGGAGAGAGTTGAAGCTGTGGCTTAGAGGAGGGCTGGACAACAAGAACCATGGCCATCACTAGAGAAACTCTGCCACCACATAGCCAGGTGGATGGTCGGAAGAGGGGTACCTACCATCTTCCCTCTGCCCTCTGATCTCCTGCTCGTGCTTTCCATTGGTTGAAGTCAACTAGAAGCAAGAGGGCAAGGGAGCTTGGCTGCTGTCCTCAACAGAGGTCAGCCTTCTAGGGAATAGGGCAGGGTAGAGAAGGGTCGAAAGCAGATCTAGAGGGGCAAACAGAGAATATAAATATCTAACAGCAGGAACAGGGGGAAATATCTTCAGGGATAAAGCTGGATTGTGTTTTTTTGTTTGTTTCTTTGAGGCAGAGTTTTGTTCTTGTTGCCCATGCTGGAGTGGAACGGCACGATCCATGGGTTCAGGCGATTCTCCTGCCTCAGCCTCCTGAGTAGCTGGAATTACAGGCATGAGCCACCATACCCAGCTAATTTTGTATTTTCAGTAGCGACGGGGTTTCTCCATGTTGGTCAGGCTGGTCTCAAACTCCCGACTTCAGGTGATATGCCTGCTTCAGCCTCCCAAAGTGCTGGGATTACAGGCATGAGCCACCACGCCTGGCCAAAGCTGTTTTTTTTTTTTTTTTTTTTTTTTTAGGGCCCAGATATGCTTTTTTCTTTTTTTTTTTTTTTTTTTTTTTTTTTGAGACGGAGTCTCTCACTGTTGCCCGGGCTGGAGTGCAGTGGCACAATCTCAGCTCACTGCAGCCTCCACCTCCCAGCTTCAAGCAGTTCTCCTGCCTCAGCCTCCCAAGTACCTGGGATTATAGGTGCCCGCCACCACGCCCAGCTAATTTTTTGTATTTTTAGTAGAGACGGGGTATCACTATGTTAAACTGGTCTCAAACTCCTGACCTTGTGATCCGCCTGCCTCAGCCTCCCAAAGTGCTGGGATTACAGGTGTGAGCCACCGCGCCCGGCCGATATGCTTATTTCTTTATAGCATGCATTGACGTAAGCACATAATATCTACATGTCAAACTCAAGATTAGCCAAGAAAACTAAATCTAAAACTTTAAAGTATAAATTGCTTGATATTTAAAGGGTGAAGTAATATATCTTAGCAAGAACAAAGATGCCATTGGAGTGGTCAGAGGAATTTGTACCTAAGAGAATTTCCAAACTGAATTTAAAGGGCTGCTATGGTCTGGTTGGATCTATGCTCTTTTCTTTTCTCTTTTTAAAATAATGTTGTTTCAGATATCCTAAAGAAGGATATTGTAGGAGGTGGAACGTTTCTGGTGAAAATAACTGTATAGTCTTTTTAATCATTGTGTTTGGGTTCTGCCCTGCATTTAGGTATTATCCTGCTTGGTACAGATTGCCTCAGTCAGAAGATCCCTGTTTAACAATGCAGAGAGGGCCAAGTTTCTCTCTCATCTTGTTGATGGTGTTAAACGAATACTGGAAAACCCACAGGTAAGTTTATCTGAGAATTTACATATGTATAGGATTAGTGTGCACCCAGCTGTTATGAGTCAGAAGGAAATCCATCCCAAGGTCCAGTAAACAATTCAGACTGTTGTTCTTCAGGGAAGACTGATGTGAATCTCTATTTGTAGGCCAATTCTGAGAGCATTTGCCCAAAAGAGGAGCTTACATCCTCCAGCTTCAGAAATGTAGGAGTTACGGGAAAGAATCACTTTGCCATAAGGAAATAAGGAAGAAGCTAGTCGTTTTTCCCCCAAGAAATTAAGAATCTAACATCGCCAGGCACAGTGGCTCACTCCTGTAATCCCAACACTTTGGGAGGCCAAGGTGGGCATATCACTTGAGGTCAGGAGCTCAAGACCAGCCTTGCCAACATAGTGAAACCCTATCTCTACTAAAACTACAAAAGAAATTAGCTACTAAAACTACAAAAGAAATTAGCTGGCCATGGTGGCACGTGCCTGTAATCCTAGCTACTTGGGAGGCCGAGGCAGGAGAATCACTTGAACCCAGGAGGCGGAGGTTGCAGTGAGCTGAGATCGTGCCATTGCACTCCAGCTTGGGTGACAGTGAGACTCTGTCTCAAAAAATAATATCTAACATTTGCTTTTTGATTTTGTTTACCATTTTAAAAAAATGTTTATTGGTAACCTAAGTATATAGGACTGCTTTTAGGTGGGAAGGAATATACTTCTTTCAAATGTTCGTTTCATAACTCGATTGCCCTTTTTGTCTTTTGAAGTCCCAGTGATTCAGTATTTTTTTGAAAGTATCACTTGTCTACACTAGAAGAAAATTAAAAGCAGTTTATTTTAAAATATACTCAGTTCTGTTCCTCTTTTTAAAATTCATTCGTTCATTCAACAAATTATATTGAGTACCTACTCTGTACCAGGGGTACACGGATGAACAAAACAAAGTCTTGTTCCACATGTGCTAACAGAGGAAGGCATATCGGGAAACATACAATTAAATATACTGGTAGAATAGATTTTAAAATGTCTGTAATATTTGTTATAACTATATCATATAAACAATATATGAATAAATTACAGTAAGTGATATAAATATATGAAACATTTGTATAACTTTGCTAACTATTGGTTAGTTTTGCTTAATGATCAGTTTGACAGATGTGGAAATGAAAATTTCATTAGATTCCTTTTGTTGGTAGCAATCAATAAGCAGACAGGCTAGTCACGTCTTAGGTCGTGCCCACTTCTGCCATAATGAGCTTTACTACCTCAGTGTGATCCTCCTGGGCTTCTGTTTCAAACTCTGTCCGTTGAGGCTAATAATGTCATCTCATGGGATTATTATTGTGAACATATGAAATAATAAATGTGACTGTCCCTTTTCAAAGTGACTTTTTAAAAAATTGTTCTGAACATTATACAGACGTATCATTCTGAATCATGACCTGTAGCCCAGAAGTTAAAAGTAGATTTTAACCCTTCCCCCATGCCATCTCAAGTATACATCATTCTTGAAGTATGTTGTCACATTTTACATTTTATTTTTCTCCTCTGCTATTGCCAGAGTTTATCAGACCCAAACAATTACCATGAGTTTTGCAGACTACTGGCCCGATTGAAGAGTAACTATCAACTGGGAGAACTGGTAAAGGTGGAAAACTACCCTGAGGTCATCCGATTGATAGCCAACTTCACAGTGACCAGCCTACAGGTTTGTCTTTGATTACTTGTGTCTTCCTTCCTAAATACTGTAATCTCTTCTCTTGCTTGTTGGTTTTAACCATGTAAGAATATATTTTTTTTCTTGGCAAAGGTAACCATAAATACAGTATAGCCTTGCAGAGTAGTTACTGTTGTGGCCTGTGATTTATATTTACACAAGTGCAAGTAGTGTGGGGAGAGGAAAATGTGGGAATTACTAGGATAATATTTAGATTCATCCCAGAGAGAATTCCCTCATAGTCACCCCAAAAAAGCCAAGGTTGGAACAGGGAGCTAGACAGAAGAGTGCAAAGAGAGTTGATGCCCTATCTTTCTTAGTCGTGTAATATAGAACAGTGGGTCTTAAATTTTATGGCTTGTATCACAGTCATCTAGGGGACTGATGAAAAAATATAGATTCTTGAATCTTATCCCCATAATTTCTGGTTCACTAGGTCCTAATGGTAGAGCCTTGGTGTGTCTAACAAGTTCTTCAGGTGATTCTCATGCATACTAATGGTTGAGACCCACTTACACATGGCTTTCCTTGTGGTAAGGCTTACACAGCCAGCATAGAGCAGCCCTTCTCATTAGATGCTTACTCTCTGAAATACTAATAAACACATTTAATTAGTTGTCATACACAGACCAAAGCCCACAAAAGTCTATCCTCTTTTTTAAAAAAAGAAAAAAGTCTTTATCTTCTATGTTGATGGTATGGGACTAACGTGTACAGAAATGAAAAATGTGCCTTCTGCTTTTCTACTTTTCTTTAGCACTGGGAATTTGCTCCAAATAGTGTGCACTATCTTCTGAGCCTGTGGCAGCGTCTGGCAGCCTCTGTGCCGTATGTCAAAGCCACAGAGCCCCACATGCTGGAAACTTACACTCCTGAGGTTACCAAAGCCTACATCACATCCCGGTTGGAATCTGTGCACATCATACTGAGGTAAGGAAACTTAGCCTCATTCATTCCCTCACCAGTGGTCTCTTGTCACACTTCCTAGAAATCAGACACCCCATTGGCAAAAAGGTACTCAAAGGTTGTCTCATTGGAGCTGCTGCTGTTCATGATTCTTTTTCCTTGTCAGCAGAGTAGCCTGAGAGCATAAAGCCTGATAGAATGGTCTTGTCGCTTGAATATTTATATTCTATTCATATTCCCCCTTTTCAATGTCCATAGCAATATCTTTGAATACAGAGTATATCCATATAATGTTTGTCCTTGTCGCTGTTTTTCTTTCAATGTGAGAAACATTTATAAGATATAGATGATAAGAATTATAATGTGTGACTTATAGGTGCTTAATGTGAACTCCTAAAGAAATAAGTGGATAAAGATTACACAATCTAGTTGTCAATTCTAATTCCAGAGCTAGAACACATAAGAATTCTAAGCCACTGATCACTGATTACATTACATTCACACATGGTTTCTGTCTACATTGACTTAACTGAACCAAAAACCTGTAGCTAAAGAAGTGTCAAGCCCTTTCAAAAATGACCTATATTAAATGAAAGTATCCCTGTTTAGGTAGCTTTCTTATTTTCACTGGCTGTTTGTCAAGAGAATTTACTTGGAGTCTAAGGGTCTGGGGCCTTTTTAAGTTGGGTTCTTAATTTGCTTAGCCCCAAGTGCATTGAATAGTCGTGAGTTATAGTCTTAACTGTTTATGACTTGAATCAGTTCAAAATCTGAGTATTCATGAAGTTCACCAGCAAGCCTTCTCCTGTCACCTCCATAGCTTCCACTCCTGAGGATTCAGCTGGCTTCAGTGAGGCATTGTTGGGGAGTGGTTATATGTTTGTAGGCTCTGGGGCCAGATAGCCAGTTAGTAGCTGTGTACTCTTGGGCAAGCTGCTCCATTTCTGTATTTGTAAAATTCAAATAATAATAGGCCTACCTCATAAGGTTCTTACAAGGATTAAATTAGTATGTTCTGGCACAGTGTGTAGCACATGGTAAGCACACAGCTAGTTTTAGTGCTGCTGCTGCTGCTCCTACTGCTGCTGTTGCTGGCATTATCATACTGCAGTGTAACAATAGAAAAGCTCCTCAGTGGACAACATGTTAAAATCTAGGAGCCGGCAGATAAAGCAAGACCTAGTACAGGTCCACAATGCCTTGTCTGCAATTCCAAAGTCAAGGATATGACAAAAGAAATTTCCTCATCAGTTTGGAATTAGAATTCACTTGTTACAAAACTGGACAGGAGTTAGTACGAGACTATTTATAGTTTTTTTTTTTTAATTCTACTTAGTATGACCATTTATAATATTCATAAGTTTTGCTACAGGAACATTGAGTTTGATGTGCCACAAAGCCCATCAAGGGTTTTATATGATGTGGTAGAAGCATCATACTGCCTTCCTCCAATCTCAACAGTTCTGAATTCCGAGACACATCTGGCCACAATGGCCTCCCACACGGGACTGTGTACTTATCCTATAGTTTACTATAGTCAGGAACAAGCAGAAAGACTAAGAGTCAAGAGGTCAGAGAGGTGAGAAGGGCAGGACTTTGAAGTTTAAGGCAGAAAAACATTAAGAGTTGAGAATTCAGATTGTAAGAGTGGACACCAACAAGCAGAATATACCTAAGGGAGACTGATGCTAGGGCAAAGACATTGGCCTTCTGCCTCATTAAACATTCTTCCTTGGGAAAAAGTAATGTTGGGATGTAGGCCTCTACAGTCGGAAATGGTAGCTAAGTGAAGAAGTCAGAGAGCTGCTATAATGGGGAAATCAGTAGTCATATTTTAAGAGAGCTGCCTTCCTTCTTCCCTTGGGAATAGAGATGGCCTGGAAGATCCTCTGGAGGATACGGGGCTGGTCCAGCAGCAGTTGGACCAGCTGTCCACCATTGGGCGTTGTGAGTATGAGAAGACCTGTGCACTCCTCGTGCAGTTGTTTGACCAGTCGGCCCAGTCGTACCAGGAGCTGCTACAGAGCGCCAGCGCAAGCCCAATGGACATTGCAGTGCAGGAGGGTGAGTGTGCAGCATGCTGGGAACTCAAGACCTGTAAGGAGATATTGTCCAGTACCCCTTCGCTTATTGCCACCTCTTTCCTACCTCCCTGCAAAAGGATTCTTTCATCATCAGTTACCTCCATATGCCCAAAAATCTTTATGAATGAATAAATCCCTCAGGGGACTAGGGAAGAAGAACTGAAATCACATCTGCAGTGGGATTTTGTTTTAAGAGATGAGGTCTCGCTATGTTGCCCACGCGGGCCTTGAACTTCTTGGCTCTAGTGATCCTCCTGCCTCAGCCTCCCAAAGTAGCTGGGACTACAGGCATGTGCCACCACACCTGGCTCCTGTCTACTTTTTAATGCCCCACAGCACAGCTGGGACCAGGCCAAGAGGTTTATGACTACTAAATAAAGGCCTAGGGGAAACAGGGAGATAAGTACAGACAGTAACCTGGGCTTCCTCTTTTCACCAGGCCTAGCTGGTGTTTGTAACGTAGCACTGTGCCCAGCTTGGGTGTTTTAACTCTAAGGAAATACTACACTAAAAATAATGGCCTTGTCTGATACAGGAACGTTGGTTACCTAACGAATTTCCCCCTTAGCATTGCTCTTAACCAAAGCAGAGAAGTAGCCATTCTCTGTAAGAAAAGTAAGACTTTATGGTTTCACCATAGTGTTCTTAAGATTAAGGAAGTTCAGAGTGAGGAATGTCTTCAAGAAACTATCACTGGAGGTGACACTGGGTCTGTCTCCTGCTGCAGGAAGGCTGACATGGCTGGTTTACATTATTGGAGCAGTGATCGGTGGCCGGGTTTCTTTTGCCAGCACCGATGAGCAAGACGCCATGGATGGTGAGCTTGTCTGTCGGTAAGTGCTCCCTACAGAAGCTCTCCACTCCACCTAGCTGGCACTTCTCCACTCCCCGATAGGGTCCTCTCCACTTACAGAACATAGTCTTAACATGCTAACTGCCCATGGGACACAGCTTTCAAGCCTTTTATAAGTGCCGCGATAACTCTGCCTATGATCTTTACTTTAAAAAAAAAAAAACAACTAATTCAGCAAGGAAATAATGGATACAGAATTAGGAAAACTAAAGCAGAGATTCTCTGTTAGGTCTGTTTAAGAACAATATCTCAGAGTTAGTAAAATATGGATTGCTTTTGCCATCCCAAAATAAGTCTAAAAGGAAACTGTGGTTCTTTAAAGTTCACCAGCGATGGAGTTACAGAGTTCCTACAGCCTTTCAAATCTCTTGGCCATACATTTCAAGTTATTTTGTATCTGTGCAGTTCTCATTCTATCAAAACTGTTTTAAAATTTTTTTGGAGATGGAGTATCGCTCTGTCACCCAGACCAGAGTGCAGTGGCGCTATCTTAGCTCACTGCAGCCTCTGCCTCCCTGTCGCGGGTTCTCCCAGGTTCGAGCAATTCTCCCAGGTTCGAGCGATTCTCCTGCCCCAGCCTCTCAAGTAGCTATGATTACAGGCATGTGCCACCACATCTGGCTAATTTTTGTATTTTTAGTGAGACGGGGTTTCACCATGTTGGCCAGGCTGGTCTCGAACTCCTGACCTCAGGTTATCCACCTGCCTCGGCCTCCCAAAGTGCTGGGATTACAGGCATGAGCCACTGCGCCCGGCCTTCAATATATATGTATCTTCTGAAAATTCTCATTTGTTTCTTTCCACCCCCATTTTGTTTATCAGATGCCCATTTGCCCACAGGTCCCTTAATCCTGACAAAAGTCTACGTAGCATTTTCCCACTGGCGTTTTTTGAAGAGTTGAGCAAAACTTAAAGAATGAAATCTAATGCCTTTCTGATTCTGCAGCCCAGTTCAGTACTGTGTGTGTCATAATATAAATTTAGTTCAAACAATGTCTTGCAGACTGGTTCTGAGCTTGAGTGTAGCAACACAATGATGGAGTCTCATTCACTCAAATAGTTAACTATTCCCACACTCAAATGTCACAAATAGTTAACTATTCCCACACTCAAATGTCAGATGACTCACTTATTATGACATCTGTATTTGCATTCACTCACTTGTATTCCAGTATCCTTTCTTTTGGGGAGAGGGTACAGAGAAAAGGGATGAAGTCACAGGTAGCATTTCTGCTAGTAATCCGTGGAAGTGTTACCTACCTGTGAACATCATCCTTTATGTGTCACCATTCCTTTCATGGCTCTGTGAGAAAAAAAGATCGAAAACTCCTGGTCTAGTCCTATCTCTCTCATTTATATAGATGAACTTGGTTGCAGGAGGTTGCTCTACCCAAGTACAGGCATATATGACCATGTCAAGATAGCTTGGGTTGTCTAGAGTAACAAGGATGTCCTGCTGTTGAGAGAATCATTGCTCCTCTTCCTCCAGGGTGCTCCAGCTGATGAACCTAACAGATTCTCGTTTGGCCCAGGCGGGTAATGAGAAGCTAGAGTTGGCCATGCTGAGCTTTTTTGAACAGTTTCGTAAGATCTACATTGGGGACCAAGTGCAGAAATCCTCTAAGGTAACAGCCTGTTAATTGGCTCCCCTTAGTTCTCACTTCTTCTCACTTGTGCGATTTCTGATGGAGGGGAACAGTTGCTGATAGTTCACATAACTTCCAGATTTCAGGTCATCGGACAGTGCAAATGTTTTCTCTTAGCTTTTAAATTCTGGGAGATTCGTCAAATAATTGGGCCCATTTCTCTAGTGCTTAACAAATGGCCGGTCCAAACATCTGTTGTTCTCCCACAAATGGGCAATTCTTAGTCTCCATGCATGAATTAATATTCAGAACAGCAGAAGATTTGGACTGTCTTTTTGTAATTTCAGGATTGAAAGGGACCAGTAAGATTGCTCAGCATCTGTCCAGTAATACTTAGAAACTAGCTTATCCCTTCAGTAAAGTCCTCTCTGGGAGTCTTGTCCATTTTCTTCCACATCTTACCCACGAGTATGGACAAAAATAGTACCGGGATGTGATTGTTCTAATTAATGTGTTCTGGTTACTTTCTCTTCTTAACACCAGCTGTACCGCCGACTCTCAGAAGTTCTGGGCTTGAATGATGAGACCATGGTCCTAAGCGTCTTCATAGGAAAAATGTAAGTGTTTCAGCTTGCCACCAGCAAGAGTCCTTTGCAATCCTGTTGCAACTGTAAAATGTGATCTTGGCATTGTGCTGCCAGTGCCTGGTATTCCAGCATTGATCGTTTGCGTCAGAAAATTGTGCATTTGAGTGTGTGACAAGCTGTGCTTAGAGATATGGCCCGGCCCCAGAGCATTCCAGGCTTGTACAGGCAAGGATTTAATTTTGTTCTTGCAGAATCTCCTCTTTAGCCTCTGGAATCACAGGTGAAACCCTGTCATGTACATTAGTAAAACAGACCTCCACCCCAGTAATTGCTGCTCAGCCCCTCACCCAGTTGCCGTGCTCCAGGGATGCCCAGTATAGGCATTCACTTTCTGTTGCTGATTTCCTCTAGTTATCCCCTCGAAGGGGAAAGCCCCACTTAAAAATGGGCTTATTCCTCCCAGAAAACATCACACCCTTTATTGTTGAGTCTCCAAAATCTAGTGCTGCTGTTTGAACTGTCTTCAGAGTTGGAGCTCCTAATTGGCCCTTTTTTATTTTTTTACGTTATACCCCTTCGGTTACATTTTGCCCTTTTTAGGAGTTCATTTACCAAAGCACACACTAGGAGCCAAATATATTACCCAGGGCTGTGTGCAGAGTGACATTTTGCCTCCTACCAACTATCCCAACCCTAAACACTCATATCCATGAGCTGGTTAATAATTTAAGATGGAAAAAGCAAAGGGGGTCTAAAGGACTCTGCCAGCCAAGAATCCAGAAGCAAGGGCTACTAGAATTCTGCAGCTGACAGTGGATGGTGCAGGTGCAGAATTGCATACGTCTGCATGTTATCACTGCCGCAGAAATCTCTTACCCTTGCTGCAGAAATCAGCCCTGGAGTGCCCCAGAATTCCAAGGGCCTGGGTATGGGCCAGTGTAGCTTTGGAACCAAGTAGTGAAGATTATCTGAAGGATAATTTTTCTAGTCAACCAAATGTAAGTACAGAGATTTCCTACCCATCTTTTTTTGTGGTCGTGATGTCTGTGAATTGGTGGTGCAGATGTGTGGTGACTTTTGATGAATGACTTTCTCTTCTCCCAGCCCTCAAGGAAACCAGCAAATCAAAAGGGTCTCCTGCTTTTTTTTTCTTTTTGTCCTCCAGCATCACCAACTTGAAGTACTGGGGCCGTTGTGAACCAATCACCTCCAAGACACTACAGCTTCTCAATGACCTCTCCATTGGATATCCTTTTCTAAGCTAGTTTCTGTGCACAACAGAAAGTGGCATGCCACAGTCTTAGAATCATGGCCTCCTGCTCTTTCCACTTCAGTTTAACTTTACTGTGTACTCACATATCTTCCATTTTCCTAGGAGTCCAAAAACGCCAATGCCCATGCAGAATATAGGAATAATTTCAGACCCCAAAAATGAGCCGACACCCGACCTGATAGTTTAGTACAGATTTATCCCTGTCTATTCCTAAGTTCCAGAAGTGCATAGTAGCCCCATCTCATAGGTACACACTCTGTGTGACCAAGGTTTTAGTATCCTTAGTAGAGACAAACTCCTTCTTAGGTTGTCCCATCAGCTGGTTGGTAGAAACATCCTGATTCCAAACTTTGTGATTGAAGTAATGACTATACTTCCTCTTGACTTGAACTAGATCTGCTATAAAGTTTGAATTGCTGTAGGGCAGCTTTTCACAATCAGGGGTCCGCAAGAAGGGTAAACCCTGTAAAATTATTGAAGTGACTTTATTCTCACTTCTCCAAATACTGTATATAGCTAGTACCATTCTAAATAGGAGAGAAGTTCATTAATTATATACAATATATGCCTCTTAGGCAGGGGTTTAGGGCCTAATTCTCCCTTGGAACACCCGCTTAGAAAAGCCATTTTAGGATATCCATGATTATTTGGGGAAACTGCTAGGTTTATCTATTTTCTTACAAATAGGAGTTTGATATAGGTGTTTTCTTATTGATTAAATAGTGTTTAGAAGAGAACACATTTTTTCATATTTGGCAGTGGTATACTCAAGTGTTTTTTTTTTTAAAAAAAAAAAGATATTTGGGTAAACTGTTCTTTATTCTGGAAAGTTTCCGTCTGCCTTAGAGTCTCAGTCTGCTTCACACTTTCCTTGACCTTCTTCCTTTGTCTTTACGTACAGTAGTGTAAGGAAGCTAGTGAAGCTTAGTGCGGTACAGTTCATGCTGAACAATCACACGGTGAGTGATTTTAGCTTTTTTTCCTGCCCTCCTACCACCCATACTTTCTTGACACACAAAGGAGATATTTAAATTGAGGTCCTGGGTATTGCTACAGCAAAGACTGTGGTCCTGATTCCCACCACACTGCCAGATTACACTTACTGTCATCAGAATGGCTCTTTGAGATCCAGATGATCTGAGTTATGGTGAAGTCACCTACTGCTACTCATACTGCAGATAAATTAGTAATAGTAACAACGGTAGCCTGCCTTCAAAAAAAAAAAAAAACCTTCAGATCCTCAAGGAATGACTACATAGCCATTGGCTTGAAAGGGCTCAGTACTTCTCTGATTACTGGCTTGCATTCTGCCTCTAACTCATGTTTTTACCTTTAACTTGTTTTCTTTTTTTTCAATAGAGCGAGCACTTTTCATTTTTGGGTATTAACAATCAGTCCAACCTGACAGACATGCGGTGTCGGACTACCTTCTACACAGCACTTGGGCGTCTCCTCATGGTGGATTTAGGTACCGTAAGAAATCGTAGTGGCTCATGAAGTCATCTGGCACTATTCTAAATTTTTATTTGAGGACTGAAAACTAGATGTTGGGGAGGGCTTTTCTGTTATTTCAACGTAACAAAACTATCTGAAATAACAGTCTAATTTCACCAAGAACAGAGCATGCTGTCGAGGTCCTTGTAACTGAAAGAGAGTAACAGTCTGCTCCTGAAGTTTTCATCCGATACGCAGTGGCTTTAAAATTTTCTTCATATTCCTCGGGTGTTAAATAAAGGAATTGAGATTCCTAAATGTATCTTGTTGGCCAGATAATTTCACCTCACTGGGAGGTGTACACCCACTTGAAACAATCAACACGACTTTTTTTTTTTTTTTTTTTTGAGACGGAGTCTCGCTCTGTCACCCAGGCTGGAGTGCAGTGGCCAGATCTCAGCTCACTGCAAACTCCGCCTCCCGGGTTTACGCCATTCTCCTGCCTCAGCCTCCCGAGTAGCTGGGACTACAGGCGCCCGCCACCTCGCCCGGCTAGTTTTTTGTATTTTTTTTAGTAGAGACGGGGTTTCACTGTGTTAGCCAGGATGGTCTCGATCTCCTGACCTCGTGATCCGCCCGCCTCGGCCTCCCAAAGTGCTGGGATTACAGGCTTGAGCCACCGTGCCCGGCCAATCAACACGACTTTTTATTATCCAGTTTTCTAGCACAGATGAGCCAGAAGGGCTTAATCACTTTTGTAGCAGTAGTGGTGATACTAGCAGTTTCAGGTCAGTTAACAACTAAAGCTCAGTGGTATTACTCTAATTTTCAGCTGTTTAAATTTAATCCTACCAAAATAACATAAAACCTTCTAGGTTTATGAAAGATGACTTTTTAAAAAATTGAGTGTGAATGAAACCTCTGTACCCATTTGAAGTTTGAGTCTCATCTAGTTCTCATGCACCAGCTTCATTCTTTTCTCCACTGACTTGCTAATTCTCAGCAAGGCAAAATAAATAAATAACATGGTACCTTATACACGTATGAGTCTCTGATACTGTGGCTGAGCATCAACAAACCTAGCCTAGACTAGGTGATTTCTGTCGTCTTCTAGTTTAAAAATTCTGTTTCTGGCCGGGCGCGGTGGCTCAAGCCTGTAATCCCAGCACTTTGGGAGGCCGAAACAGGCGGATCACAAGGTCAGGAGATTGAGACCATCCTGGCTAACACAGTGAAACCCCGTCTCTACTAAAAAATACAAAAAACTAGCCAGGCGAGGTGGCGGCGCCTGTAGTCCCAGCTACTCGGGAGGCTGAGGCAGGAGAATGGCGTAAACCCGGGAGGCGGAGCTTGCAGTGAGCTGAGACCCGGCCACTGTGATCCAGCCCGGGCGACAGAGCGAGACGCTGTCTTAAAAAAA
>NW_016822842.1:309754-323547 GCF_001698545.2 Rhinopithecus bieti | reverse complement strand
AAAAAAAAAAAAAAAAAAAAAAAAAAATTCTGTTTCTATATATACATGTTATTCTTAAATTGCTACCAATACCTGTTGGGATAATAAAGGGGACCCCCTTGAGTTCTCCTGGGTCTGCTCATCTTTGATCCCATCTTCCCATATATGCACTTGAATTCTTGGTATTGGGGTTATACCCTGGGATGTTTCCTTTACAGGAGAGGATGAAGATCAGTATGAGCAGTTCATGCTGCCACTCACAGCAGCGTTTGAGGCTGTGGCCCAGATGTTTAGCACCAACAGTTTCAACGAGCAGGAGGCAAAGGTGAGTCAGCTTCTGGTTTAGGGCAGTCCTTGATTGAAAATCGTGCTTGACCGTAAATTATCCACTGCCTTAGCTTTTTTTAATATCTTGTACTTCTAGGGTTTTGGAATTGCAGAACCAGATTTGTAAACTTCTATTTTTATATTACAATGTATTTGCTTGAGTAGCTCTTAGGATTTTTTTTATCTGAGTTTTCAAATATATTAGCATAAAGTTGTTTACAGTTTTCTTACTGCCTTTTTAATCTCAGTTTTATCTTTAATTACATCCCCTTCTCATTTTTAATACTGCTCATTAGTGACAAGTTGGGTTTTCTTAAAATTGTGGTAAAAAACAAAGTTTACCATCTTTACCATTTTTACATGTACAGTTCAGTGATGTCAGGTATTTCTACATTGTTGTGAAATAGATCTTCAGAATCCGTAATTTTAATATGGAACATTTTCATTATTCAGTTTTTTGTGATTTCTAATATCCACTGAGATTTCTTCTTTGACGCTTGAGTCATTTAGAAGGTTTAAGAATCTCCACATATATGAGTTTTTATTTTTAATTTTGTTTTAGAGACAGAGTCTGACTCTGTTGCCCAGGCTGGAGTGCAGTGGCCGGATCCTAGCTCACTGCAAGCCTTGAACTCTCAGCTCCTGCCCCACCTTCCCATGTGGCTGGGATTATAGGCATGAGACACGATGCCCAGTGAATTTCCACATACATGGAATTCTAAGTTCTTGTTTTCTAACTCTTAGAATTGTCATTTCTTGATTATTGCTTTCCTCATCTTTTTACTTCATACATACTGTTCTCTTGACCTGTGTCAAAATCAGAAGACACCAGGATGTTAATATTGGTAGGACTTTTTACAGTATTCCTCAGGGCACCAAGGCTGAATGGTAGAACTACCAGATAGCCAGGGTATTGCCAGAAAAAAATGCCAGGCTTTACCTAACATTCTAAAGCTCTCCTTTTTCATCTTTAGCCTTTTCTTTTTCCATCTACAAATCAGCAGGGTAGACAGAAAGCAATACTTAATCCAGACCTCTCTTCCCTTTATACTTGTGTTTTAGGGTCTGAGATAGGTACCATTCAAAGCTTGGGTTATTCTGGAACATAGTAGCAACTGTAGGCTAGAGTATCAACCAGTATCAAGGATTTAGGGATATCAGTGAATATCAGCCCTGTTCCCATTATATGGTATTAGTTTCATGTAAAGCAAGTAAAATTAACCAAAAGAACAACCTTGGTAGTGGACTACAGCTATCACCCACTTCTTTGTCATGTCCCATGTAGTCTTTTAAGATACTGACCAAGTCTTAGACTGGAAAACTGAGCTTGTGGTATCAGCTTAGGAGAGAACTGTTTGCTTACAAGCAGACTGTTAACAGAAGTGATGTTTTTGCCAAATGTGTCAAGATCCCCAAATGTGCAACCTTCTTGAGCATATTGATGACGACCAGATTTTGTTGTTGTTCTGTCTCCACGTTTGGAGACAAATCCCAAACTACGATTTTTAAAGTAGTTTTATTGCTGTTCATGTCCCAAGTAAAAGTTTTATTGAGAGAGTGAGTATTGGATTTGGAGTCTTGGTGTTATGTATGAGTCCTGATCTGGGCCCTCCTACTACCTGGCAACATGACTGGGGGAAGATTTTTGGCCTCTTTAAGCATCAGTCTCTTTTTCTGCAAATGGAGAGTACAGATTAAACATAGTCTCATCTAGATGGCCCACCCAAAGGGAGAGGTGCTATGTAGACTCCTCTTTGTCTTCCTCTTGGCAGGGCCTGCATCTGACTTCCTTTAGGGTATGAACCATTAGGGTATAATATGACTCTTCTACCTCTTCTTCGGGACTTCTGTTTTTCTTTTTTGCTTTTTTCTGGCTTTTTGAGTGGGTTTCTTTGCCGTGTGTTTCTCTGTCTGTCTCTTTGTCTCTCTCTCCCTTCCTTCCTCTCCTCCCTCCCCTCCTTTCCTCCCTCACCTCCCTCGTCCTTTCCTCCCTCCCTCCCTCCTCTTTCCTCCCTCCCTCCCTCCCTCCTTTCCTCCCTCCCTCCTCCCCTCCTTTCCTCCCTCCTCCTCCTCCTTTCTCCTCCCTCCCTCTCCTTCCTCCCTCCCTCCCTCCCCTCCTTTCCTCTCCCTCCCTCCCTCCTTTCCTCTCCCTCCCGTCCCTCCTTTCCTCCCTCGCGTCCCTCCCACTCCTTTCCTCCCTCTTCCCTCCCTCCTTTCCTCCCTGGGTGGACCCAAAGCTTTTTATTCACTTTGTTATCATGTGATGTATTACTTCAATGTCTTAAAACCTTATCAGCCCTCTATTTTGCTATGAACCAGGAACCTATTTTCTTGGCGAAACATACTTCCAAAGCTAATTTTCTTGGCATAACAAACTTCCAAAGCTAACAAACTTCAAAATTCCAAAACAAACTTCCACTGCTAGAATGAAAATATGCCATTCTAGCATAGAAGAGATTGAATCAGAATATTTGAGAAGGAGTGTTTGTTGAACAGTGAGAGGAAGAACTTGATGACACATGTGCGGAATCATCATTAGACTGTTGCAGTTTTGTCTTCTATTTTAACATTTTTGCCTTCTACTACAGCGAACTCTAGTTGGCCTAGTAAGAGACCTGAGAGGGATCGCTTTCGCTTTCAATGCCAAGACCAGCTTCATGATGCTCTTTGAATGGATGTATCCTAACTCAAACTAGGAGCACACTACAGCATGCCTTAACTGGAGTGTGATTGGGTGATGGGGTCCAGAGAGGGTGTGGGAGGAAGGGAGGGTAGTGAGGCTAAGAAGATGAAGAATTACCCAGAAGGCCTACATGTGTCCTGGAAGCCACCTTATGACAGAGATAAGGTTGTCTGAGGTTAGAACATGAATGAGGTAGTCTCCCAGTTTTTCTTTTGGATCTCAAATATAAATGCCTGCGGAACTATATACTACTGTAGACCTATTGGTTTTGCTATATTTGGAGAGATGTTTCAGTCTACTAAAAAAAATAAAAAGGCCGGGCACAATGGCTCACGCCAGTAATCCCAGCACTTGGGGAGGCTGAGGTGGGCAGATCACGAGGTCAGGAGATCAAGACCATCCTGGCTAACATGGTGAAACCCCGTCTCTATTAAAAAATACAAAAAATTAGCCGGGCGTGGTGGCGGGCGCCTGTAGTCCCAGCTACTCGGGAGGCTGAGGCAGGAGAATGGCGTGAACCCGAGAGGCGGAGCTTGCAGTGAGCCGAGATCGCATCCCTGCATGCCAGCCTGGGTGACAGAGTGGGACTCCGTCTCAGAAAACATAAAAATTAAAAAAAAAAATAAAAAACAACTTTTACAAATTAGGAAGTCTGACTTTACTGACTTCATACCCTTATGCAGATTATTTCAAATCCAGTTGCCTCTTTAATTAGTTATGTAAAGGAAATGAGCTGATCCCCTATAATACCATGGAAGTGATGAAAGGATAAGTAACAATATGAAATACGTCATACTCTTCAGAAGAAAGGCACTATGTAAACTAAAATGTATTATTAGATGCCTTTTACAGGTTAAAGAACACAAAATCACTTTAGTATCTTCTGGTTAGAAAGACCCTAAGATTAGCAAGCAAGAGACAGGAACTTAAAGAACTGTAATTTGACAAGTTTGTGCTTGGCTAATGCTGAAAAAAACTATTTTAAATTCTGTACCTTTCTGGAATCAGAAATCTTTCCTTAGCTTCTCATTTACAGATATCCATCCTATATGCCAATTCTCCAACGGGCAATTGAGCTCTGGTACCATGATCCAGCCTGTACTACACCTGTACTCAAGTTGATGGCTGAGTTAGTTCATAATAGGTAAGCAGGAGGCAGAGCTTGCAAGGGCACATCTGCCCTGTTATCTGAGAGAATTTGCTGTATCTAGTGCTTTGGGCGGATTGTGGGAGATAATAAGAGTTGCTGCTACATTTTAAAATTTGAAGTTTTTGTGTTTTGTTTGTTTGAAAGAATAGTATTCCCAACTACACAAAACCATGGTCAACTGCAGGAAATAAGTCACTTTTTTGGGGGGGGTTGGGGGTGGAGTCTTGCTCTGTCTCCCAGGCTGGAGTGCAGTGGCACAATCTTGGCTCACTGCAAGCTCTGCCCCCTGGGTTCACTCCATTCTCCTGCCTCAGCCTCCCAAGTAGCTGGGACTATAGGTGCCCATCACCACGCCCGGCCGAATTTTTGTATTTTTAGTAGAGACGGAGTTTCACTGTGTTAGTCAGGATGGTCTCAATCTCCTGACTTTGTGATATGCCTGCCTCGGCCTCCCAAAGTGCTGGGATTACAGGCATGAGCCACCACGCCTGGCCATTAAGTCACTTTTAAAAAGAGTCTCCAGTGGGGCACGGTGGCTCATCCCTGTAATCCTAGCTCTTTGGGAGGCCAAGGTGGGCAGATTGCTTGAATGCAGTAGTTCTAGATCAGCCTGGGCAACATGGTGGAACCCACCTCTACAAAAAATTAGCTGGACATGGTAGCACACAACTGTAGTCCCAGCTACTCAGGAGGCTGAGATAGGAAAATCGCTTTAGCCTGGGAGGCAGAAGTTGCAGTGAGCCAAGATTATGCCATTGCATGCCAACCTGGGTGACAGAACAAGACCCTGTCTCAAAATAAGTAAAATAAAAAGAATCTCCAGGTGTCCATTCTTAGGAGAAGTAAATTTGGCAACCAAGATTCTGATTTCCTGCCCACAGATACAAAAGTGAACATCTGGTAATGGTGTCTTGTCCATCACATTTCATGGTTAGAGACATTGAGAAGGATAGGTATTAGAATACCCTTCCTTAAGAAAGGTATTTATTAGAGAGATTGTGGCAGGATCAATAAAATTTGCTTTTAAAAGTGAGAAAGATTTTCAAAACATCAAATTAAGGATAGTGAAAAGAAAAGTCTAGCACCTTAGCTTTCCTAGAATTTCAGGAATGGCCATTGGTCTCTCATGGCAGTCCCTGAGAGAATTAATAAGGTCTTATTTATTATTTATTTATTATTTATTTATTTATTTATTATTTAATTGAGATGGAGTTTCGGCTCTTGTGCCCAGGCTTGAATGTGCAATGGGCACTATTCTGGCTCACGCAACTTACGCCTCCTCGGGTTCAAAGCAATTTCTCCTGCTCAGCCTTCCAAGTAGGGGCTGGGGTTACAAGGCATGTTGCCACCCACGCCCAGCTAATTTTGTATTTTAGTAGAAACGGGGGTTTCTCCATGTTGGTTCCAGGGCTGGTCCCTCATTTCCCGACCTGAGGGTTGGATCGCCCGCCTCGCCCTCCCAAAGTGCTGAGATGACAGCGTAAGCCACCACGCCCAGGCAAGAATTAATAAAGTTTTAAAACTTGCCTTCGGAATGGGGTAATAAAGGGAGGGCTATAAACCTCCCAGGAGACCTTTATTTTCCAAGAGTTACTCATTATAAAATAAGGATACTGAGAGCATTTAACTCTTTCCAAAAACTTTTTTTTTTTTTTTTTTTTTTTTTTTTTTTTTTGAGGTGGAGTCTGGCTCTGTCGCTCAGACTGGAGTGCAGTGGTGCGATCTTGGCTCACTGCAAGCAAGCTCCGCCTCCCAGGTTCACACCATTCTCCTGCCTCAGCCTCCTGAGTAACTGGGACTACAAGCGCCCGCCACCACACCTGGCTAATTTTTTTGTATTTTTAGTAGAGACGGGGTTTCACCATGTTAGCTAGGATGGTCTGGATCTCCTGACCTCGTGATCCGCCCGCCTCGGCCTCCCAAAGTGCTGGGATTACAGGCATGAACCACCACGCCCGGCCTCTTTGCCAAAACTTCTTAGCCACTATGCCAGACAAAATCTCTACCCTCTTTGATTTTACAAATGGTGGGGAAGACAGACAATAAAAACAAGTATGAAAGATCTTTCCAGTGATTAAGTGCCATAAAACAAAATAAGGCAGTAAAAATAGGGGAATTGAAGGACAGGAGGGTCAGGGAAGACCTCTCAGAGACGGTAATATTAACTAGGATCTAAATGGCAAGAAAGATTCCAGTAGCCCTGCAAAGATAAGGAGTCTTCTAAACAGAAAACAAGGCAGGAGTCCTGAGATAGGACAAGCTTGTTGGGACTTGTGGCAGGAGCCTGGTTGGTGGGGGAGTCTGTGGGAGTGGGTCAGACCAGCAAGCGGAGCCAGATCATCTAGCACCTTTGCACAGCAGTGATGAGGAGTGGCATTGATTCTCATCGCAGTGGGAAGCCGCTCTAGTGTTTTCAGCAAGGTATTAAAATGATCTCATTTAAGTTTTTTAAAGGCTACCATGTGAAGAATGGGACTGAAGGCAGATAAGAGTAGAAGCAGAGAGAATGTAAGGGAAAAGTGGATTTGGGGTTATTTTAGAATTAGATGTTGATGGATTCAGTGTGGGGGTGTAGGAAAGAGGAAGTAGGAAGGACTCCTGGGCTTTTCAGGTCTTACCAACTTGAATCTAATAAAGCTCATCAAAACATAGAGCAGACAAAAGAGTCAGGAACTTAAAACCAAGATGGTTACAAATTTTGGCCTTCTCTGTCTTCTTTTGGACCATTCCAAGTCCCTATGCATCTTTTCTTCATATAAAATGGTAACAATGCTTTGGCCCCTCCCTCAGTTGCCACTAAAGCCATAAAGGTGAAGGGCTCTGCATTAGTATCAAGAGGCGATGGGTAGAAAGTATACTTTAATCAAGGCCAGGCGCAGTGGCTCACGCCTGTAATCCCAGCACTTCGGGAGGCTGAGGTGGGCGGATCACAAGGTCAGGAGATGGAGACCATCCTGGTTAACACGGTGAAACCCCGTCTCTACTAAAAATACAAAAAATTAGCCGGGTATGGTGGCTGGTGCCTATGGTCCCAGCTACTTTGGAGGCTGAGGCAGAAGAATGTTGTGAACCTGATAGGCGAAGCTTGCAGTGAGCCGAGATCGTGCCACTGCACTCTAGCCTGGGTGACAGAGCAAGACTCCGTCTCAAAAAAAAGAAAATACACTTTAATCAAATAAGAATTTTCAAATAGTAATTTTATCTGCTGCTGCATTTTTTTTCTTATAAATGTTTTTAATTTGAGCAGCAGAATCTGAATCTAGCATGTTGGTCTTCAAGGTAGAAGCTACTTCATGGTTAAATGTCTATAACTTGGTTATTCTCATATTAGGATAGGCAATTGCTTATCTTAATGTAAATACAGGATCACCCAAGGTACTCAGATGAGAGCCTCAAGTACCCCAGTCTTCCAAGAAAACACCTCTGACTTTTTCTCCTTCTGTGCTCTCTGCTCAGATCCCAGCGACTCCAGTTTGATGTCTCTTCCCCCAATGGCATCTTACTCTTCCGAGAAACCAGCAAGATGATAACAATGTATGGTAAGTGCTTCAGATAATCATGCCTCTAGAAGTTAATTCCAGCTGAGTCACCACACTGTAACCAGCATGTGGGTCTCCAACCAGCCCTGGCAGGAGCCAGGACTGCATTCCTATTTATGCTAATACGTGTGTATTAGAGTGCCACCTGTCACCAGGGACCTGCTGGAACTTGTATGCCTTTGGAGTAGGAAGGCTGAACTAAACGAGTGCTTCTAATGTGGTTGAATAACATATATGACATGTCTACTCAGGCAATCGCATCCTGACACTAGGAGAGGTCCCAAAGGATCAGGTCTATGCTCTGAAGCTCAAGGGCATCTCCATCTGCTTCTCCATGCTGAAGGCTGCTCTCAGTGGGAGTTACGTCAATTTTGGAGTCTTTCGTCTCTATGGAGATGATGCCCTGGACAATGCTCTGCAGACCTTCATCAAGCTGCTCCTCTCTATTCCCCACAGTGATCTCTTGGTAAGCCTTACGCTGCATTGCCAGAATCTTGTTCCTCATCACATTCAGCCTTTTTCACCTGAGACCATGATTAAACACTGCTCTTGAGAAACTATATAAGCTGGCTCCTTTTGCTGTAACTAAGTCATCTGTTTTCCCAACTGAAAGGAGCTAAGCTATTTAAGATCGTCTCCCTGCATGCTGGAGTGCATAGTGCCTAAGCTGATTTTCTTCTTCCTCCTCTCCCACAGGATTACCCCAAGCTCAGCCAGTCTTATTATTCACTACTGGAAGTCCTGACCCAGGACCATATGAACTTTATTGCAAGCCTGGAACCTCGTGTCATCATGTATATTCTCTCTTCCATTTCTGAAGGACTTACTGCACTTGGTAAGCACCTGGGTGGGGTGAGTTGGTAGCTTTGTTTTTTACCACTTAACAGAGAGAATCTTGCTCCAGTGTCCAAAAAGATCACTGCCTTGGGGGTTTGGCCATAACAATAAAGTATATAATGCGCAGCACATGCTCATCCAGCAGACACTCACTGATCCCCTCCTAAGTACAAGGCACTGTGGAAGCACTGAGGATACAGTAATTAACAGCATATAGTCCCGTCCTTAAGGGGCTTATCTGGTGGGTAGAACAGACACATGAGCAAACAACTGCCTGTTTACCATACTTAACCACTTAAACATTACAATAGGGGTGAGTACAGAGTGCTACACAAGCCCTCAAGAATACCTAGACTCCTGGTTATGAGGAGGTCAGGATCAAGGAAGACTGGCTGGAAGACTTGGCATCAAAGCATAAACCTAAAAGCTGGACAGGTGTTACCCTCGTTAGCCAGGGAGGGTTCCTAGCAGCAGAGACAGCAAGTGCTTGCACCTGTAGACAAAAAGGAACCAGGAAATCCAGATGGCTGGCACACTAGTCCAGGGGAGTTAGGAATGAATTGAAGCTTTAGAGATAAGCAGGAGCAAATCTGGAGATCTTGAGGGGGATCCGCCCATAAGCCGTATTAGGCTGTTTGAATTCTGTCCTGAGGGCCGTGGAGGCTGGGGAAAGGTTTCATGCAGCTAGCTCCATAAGTTTTTTCATCCTAGTCCATATGGCTCCTGTCAACCATTTTGTTTCTAGGCTACCTTCCAACAATCTTTTTTTTTTTTTTGTAGACTGAGTCGCTCTGTCGCCCAGGCTGGAGTGCAGTGGCGAACTCTCGGCTCACTGCAACCTCTGCCTCCCGTGTTCATGCCATTCTCCTGCCTCAGCCTCCCGAGTAGTTGGGACTATAGGCACCCACCACCACACCTGCCTAATTTTTTTGTATTTTTAGTAGAGACGGGGGTTTCACCATGTTAGCCAGGATGGTCTCGATCTCCTGACCTCGTGATCTGCCTGGCTCGGCCTCCCAAAGTACTGGGATTACAGGCATGAGGTACCGTGCGTGGCCCAACAATCTTATGTGTTCAGGGAATAAAACACATTTTTATATTAGGCTGAACAAAACATAAGTAGGAAGATTAAGTCAACTGCCAAATAGTGATGATATATTGCAAATACACATAGACTGACTTTTGGATTATCAACTGTGGTGAATTATCCATGCCTCTGTGCCACTTTGATACACATTGACTTCCATCATTCTATCAGGGTGCATAGCCATACCTAGTACAGTCCAATCAAGGTATCAGCCCTTGCTTTGGAAGACTTTTTTGTATCTTATTGAAAATACAGGGACCTGGCCGGGCATGGTGGCTCACACCTGTAATCCCAGCACTTTGGGAGGCTGAGGCAGGCAGATCACAAGGTCAGGAGTTCAAGACCAGCCTGGCCAATATGGTGAAACCCCATCTCTACTAAAAATACAGAAATTAGCTGGGCTTGGTGGCACGTGCCTGTAGTCCCAGCTACTCTGGAGGCTGAGGCAGAAGAATCGCTTGAACCCTTGAACCCGGGAGGTAGAGGTTGCAGTGAGCCGAGATCGTACCACTGCACTCTAGCCTGGGCGACAGAACGAGACTCAGTCTCAAAGAAAAAAGAAAAAAAGAAAGTAGAGGGACCTTTGCATAAACCGTCAGTCCCGTAGGAATCAGAGACTTGTTTACTCTTTTAAGGTTCAGCCCCTTAGTCCTTTGGCCTCACCTCATCAGAGTTCTGTCCACAGGTTGTGCTGTACTCTTGCCTTTGTAAAGACGCATAGATGAGTCTGCAGCTCCCCCAGTGATGCTTTGGAGATAAACAGATGATGCAGCACACCCTATTCTAACAAACAATAAACATTCAGAGGCTACATCAATCTGGGTTTAATTACATTCCACTGGTAACTCAGAGCATAGGCTCATAAGCCAGGCTTCTTGGATTCTAATCACAGCTCCTGCAGTTACTAGCAGTTGATCGTTAGGCCGATGCATAACCTCTCCTAATTCTAGTTTCCTCATGTGTAAAACAAAAAACCTACTTCCTTAGTTCTTGAGAGGATATATTAGAGATAACACCTATAAGGTACTTACAACAAAATCTGGCACAAAAGAAGCACTTGCTGAATCGAACTGTTTGTTATTTTGTGTGAGGCAGAAGATGTATGTACATCCACAACACATTGAGCCAATAATTTCAGTATTTTTTATTACCACATACTCACTTTCAAACTTAGAAATTGAGCCCTGCTATACAATGAGGGTGAGAGGTTAACATGAGTCATCTTGAGCAACCGCCTTGGCTGAATTGGCCACAGTACCCTAATGGATCTCACCCAAAGATAGTCCATATTTGCTCAGGCCACCATCAGCAGCTCTGCCCTACCCCTACCTTTGTTTCTTACAGACACCATGGTATGCACAGGCTGCTGCTCCTGCCTAGACCATATTGTAACATACCTCTTCAAGCAGCTATCACGTAGCACCAAGAAGAGGACCACACCCCTGAATCAGGAGAGCGACCGCTTTCTGCACATCATGCAGCAGCATCCAGAGATGATCCAGCAGGTAAGAGAAAGTGGAGGCATAGGAGGCAGTGATGGGGTGTCCCACAGAGGAGGGACCTCTGCAAAACAGGGGAGCCCACACACGATTAACGTAACATCTCATCAGGTTCCTGCTGCTGAGATGAAGTCCGTGTCTTAAAGTTGCAGTGGATTTTGAGTTTGCCAGGTAATCACTGGATGTAGAAAAAACTCAGGTTCTGGATTATTATTCTTGAGTGTCACAACGACCCCTGTGCCCTGGACCTATCTCATGAGCACTATCCTCTATCCGTGAAAATTACTTTGCTCACCCACTGCTCTAAATAGAGCAAGAGTTAGCAGCATCCAGCTTTCTAAAGGCCTGCGTTCCTGTTTACAAAACAGGAACAAGAATGTAAGACAGAAGGAAATAACTGGCCACAGAGAGATCAAACCTTATGCTTGCCTTTATTTTATTTGTATGTGTCTTGAAATAACTTACAGAAATACATGCTAGATGAAAATAGATAAGGAAATGGGATCAGTAACTATTGAGATTTTAGCCAGTATTACCTTTGTCCACACTGTTCTCTAAAGAAGCAGAGAAATAAATCAGAACTCCATCACATTCACAAAATGTCATAAAACTGTCAACTCTGAGTACCTGGAAGGGATCATGCAAGGTGGTTTTGCTTACTGTAATTTTGTTACGTGACCCCATCCCATTCCCCACAAGTCGGGGTGACCTGGAAAGATCCATTTGTAAGTGAAGTAATCAAACCAATTTTAAGAATAAGAAAGGAAATGAATATCTTAGAAGAAAAGGTAACCTTGAAATATAAGACTCAGATGAAGCTTCACAAACTATTTGTCTGATTTACCCTATACAGAAAAGGCCTTCAGCCTAATATACTCCTGTATTTGGAATCTGTCGTTTTATCTTGGGTAGCAGTACATTAGGTCACTGCCTCACATTCTCCATTTTCAGATGCTGTCCACGGTGCTGAACATCATCATCTTTGAAGACTGTAGGAACCAGTGGTCTATGTCCCGACCACTACTTGGCTTGATACTGCTTAATGAAAAGGTGAGAGAGCCGGCTCCCTGGTGCCAACCCCAGAAGCAGTGGCAACCACGCACTTGCTATCACCAAGCACTGGGAGAAATGTGTATAGAAACACCCCATGGTGGTGAAACAGGGAAAATGGGTCATTTACTGAGCATGTCCCTTTCAATTCACATTTGTGCTTTCAATATCACATAATCACTTAACTGTTAGAAGTCAGCACGTGTGGTAGCTCACAGACACAGGATAAAGGAGTGTTTCCCCTAGGCAGTAAAAGAAACCTTTCAAGGAAATAATGTACCTGGGTATCAGAGGATCTAAAACCTAAGTTCCAGTTCTAGCTCTGCTATAAACAAGTCTTAAGATTCCGATAAAAGAAAGGTCTGGATCAGATGACCCTTTTAAAGTACTTTACAATTTAAAAATTCTTTATTTTCTTAGTAGGATGAAAACATATTATCCTGCAAGTGCTTGCCTGAATTTTTTTTTTAAGTGTCCAATTTTAGTAGATACTCCATTCCTCCTTAGAGAAGAACATTCTTCAACCCTGCAGATGACAGAGGGCTAATCTGCCTTCCCCTGCTTCTCTTACCTTCTGTTCCGCTCCTTGCCCCACAGTATTTTTCTGACCTAAGGAACAGTATCGTGAACAGCCAGCCACCAGAGAAGCAGCAGGCCATGCACCTGTGTTTTGAGAACCTGATGGAAGGCATTGAGCGAAATCTTCTTACGAAAAACAGAGACAGGTGAGTATAGAGCGTCCTGCCTAGAAACCTCAATTGCTATTTTTCAAATCAACGAAACAGCCAGTTCCTTTAAAGTGTTTGTACATCTGTGTTTGAAGGCCATCTAAAGCAGTGCTATCCAATAGAAAAGTGAGCCATGTTAAACAGGCAAAATTCATTTTAATAATATATTTGATTTAACCCATTGTATCTAAAATACTGTATCAATGTGTAACCAATATTTTAAAATTGTGGGTTTTCACATTCTTTTTGTACTACATTTTCACAATCCTGTGTACTTTACATTTAACAGCATATGTCAGTTCATATATTTTCATCAGAAATACTTGATCCGTATTTAGATTTCATAAATTTACAGTTGACAAAGTAGGTTCCTATAATACCCAGATTGTTTCAAACATACCTAGGGATTTTCCAATGACCGCATTGTGTATCTGGGCTTTGCAATTAATTTTTAAATTTTATTTAATTTTAATTAATTTAAAATAAGGCATTTTAATTTAAAATTAAGATGCAGTTGGGGAGCTGAATGTTAAATTGTATTTAATTTGGATTCATTTTCTCAGTCACACTGGCCATAATTTAGGGGCTCGGTAGCCGTATGCGGTTATCAGCTGCCCTATTGGACAGCACAGCACTACACCACCTGGTCTTGCTGCATTAAGAAATGAGATGGCTTCATTGGCTTACTGCCCTCACGTGTGAGAGCAACTTCCTGCCTCTGTCAGTGAGATTTCTTTTGTGCTGCCATGAGCCCAAGGTAGCCCTCAGGGCCCCAGATTTGACCAGATTTCTAGGCCAACTTTCTCTTAGAGTCTTAAGACTGAAATTAACTGACCTTTGAAACAGAACCCATCAGTTCATACATTCTACTTCCCATGGTTTTAAAAAAAAAAAAAAACTGTTAGGCAAATACC
>NW_016822842.1:298501-309453 GCF_001698545.2 Rhinopithecus bieti | reverse complement strand
CTGTTAGGCAAATACCTCCCCCCCCTCCCCGCCACTCTCCTCCCCCAACCCACATGCATCCTCTCTGCAGGTTCACCCAGAACCTGTCAGCATTCCGTCGAGAAGTCAACGACTCGATGAAGAATTCCACTTATGGCGTGAATAGCAATGACATGATGAGCTGACACCTCCTTGGACTCTACCTGTACAGAGCAGCGTCCCTTGGGTTTGGCCCAGAGGGGCGAACAATTGCAAGGGAGAGGGCCTGGCTGATCCTGGCTCTTTTCTCCAGGGGTGTGGGGAAAATGGCAAAGGTCAACTAGCTACATCCCCAGGGAATAGGGGTGTGAGTGCACTCACTAGGGGGCAGGGCGCTGCTGGTTCCTGGGGGACTGGGTGGGAAGGGTGGTGGGAGGAGATAAGAGACACAAACTGAGACTCCAGCCTCTCCTCCTGGGGCCACCCAAGGGGGGAGAACCCCTAGTGTCCTGCCACAACCTGCCTTGTATAAACATGTACATTTTTTCATAACATTTTGAACAAGGTTTATATTGACTCAAGTTTAAAACAAAAGTGTGACTGAAAATTTTACAGAGTCTAGTGCACCAATGCTGATGTGAGGGGTTGTGTATGCGAGTGAAGAAAATGTGTATTCTGGTGGCCTGAAGCTTTACTGGACAAGGATGTGTGAGAGTGCAGAGATATATTTAGTGACACAGTAGAGAGGCAAAAAAAAAAAAAAAAAGCTAAAATTCCAAATGTATATTTTTTCGTATCGCCCTGTCCTCACCCAGAAATGATCACTTCCTGTTACTGTATTAACCCTTGTTATTAGGAACTCTAAGCCATGCCAGAACACCGTCCCTCCCCTTGGACCATATAGATTCTGCCCTGGGTCCCTAGCCCCTTGCAGTGATAAATAACTCCAGCTAAAAGTGTTTGGTGTTCTTATCTCCATCCTCTTTCCTACTTTGCTTACCCTCATCCTCAGACAGATGCCTCTTGCTTTTAAAAGTTGGATTTAACGACGTGTTGTAGGGTTCTTGGTCTCTGTGAAGGTAGAGACCAGAGAGAAGGAAGTGAACCCACTGCTCTTCTGTGGAGCAATGTGGGTGAGTCCACCAGAGGCCCTGCTGTGTGTGGCCAATAAATTTTAGTCTTCCCCAGCCCTCGAGGCAGTGTGTGTGGATGTATGCGTGTGGATATTTATATATGTACCCTGCACTCATGAATGTATGAACTGGAGGAAGTTACTACAGTGGAGGGGTTCTTAATAACAAGGTCTACCTAGCATGAAGTATTTAACATTCTCCCACCCTTAAAAAATATACATTTTTATAAAATGAAAACCATAATAAATGTTTTGAATATTAAAAAAAGAAATAACCTACAGAGGAAAATTAATGGAGAAAGCTATTTGCCTTGTACTTTTTCCACAACTGTTGCTGCTAGTTGTACACATCTCTAGTTCAGCTCTTGCCCACGGGACACTCATCAATTAGGTTTTATTTTTATTTCTCTCCTTTACCCCCAGAAACAAACCTGTTAATTTTTTTCCCTTCTCTGGCGACTGTGTGATGAATCCTTTCTTGCGTGATCAGGTTGCGGATAGACTTGTAAGGGTGTTTGCTGCATACAGTGTAAGCATTGTGACCGCCAATAAACTTCAATGGTTTCTACTGACCTGGCTTCAGCAATCATGTCCAGTGTGCGTCCCAGGACATCTCTCACTCAAAACACGTGAATATGTGTGAAACCTTCTTTAAAAGCCCGTGAATGACAGGCCCTCCACCTGATCAAATTCACTTGTTTCTCATTGCACAAAGTCTGACTCAGTTTCTTTCAAAAGTGTATGATTGATATATCTCTGTCAACAAAACCAGTCACATGCTGTTGTCCACAGCTATAAAGCAGAAGCCATTCTACTTTTCTATTAGCTTTCAAATAATAACATGGCTACTAGCAGACAAGTAGTAATTGAAGAAAGCCCACTGTGTTAATATTCTTACATCAGCTTCTCTGATGTGGACTGGGTTTCATTCATTAGACTCTGACAAGTTCAGGGGCAAATGTTATTCCCCTGGAATACTTTGCAGACTTCACAGGCCAGATTTATCAAACGAGGAACGCTTGTTAGCAGAGACTACTTCTAACCCCTGCACTATGTGTTCAGAGTACCTGAGTATGAGGAAATTTGATTGCCAGAAACACAGAAAAGTATTAAGATACAGACGTGTGTGTACCTTAATGCAGGTTTCCATCCCATGAGTCTCAGGCGCTAGGGTGCCATTCTTATCCGCCTTGTGTAGATGTACTACTGCCTTTGCAGTTTCAGTTTTCTGGGAACTGCTATAGCTGCCTCAGTCCTAAGTTATTTCAAAGGCAAAAAGCTATTCTGATGGCTACAAGGCAAATGGAGTTGATTCATCTTGGCTAAATTCCAGCTCTAAGCCTAACAAATATTAAATGGTGAGTTTTCATTAATATGCATATACTTCTGACACATGCCCCAGGGACCTGGAATTCTGATTCTATAGTTAGGTGACACAAAATAACTTTCTCATGGATACCTGAAGAGGAGTCCCCTTTCCCCAACTGTTTTGAGATGCTGATTAATCAGCAAAACCCCAGACCTCTCCCTTCCCTGGGCAAGAAACTCACCAAGGATGGTGGTCTCCTCAGTTCAGCCCTGAGTGTAGTCCAGTCACAAGGAGCCATGATTAAAATCTTCCACAGCTTCATCAGACTTTTAAACAGTAAAGCTGTTCCTTCCTTTGCTGACAATTCAAAGAGGGGCACCAAATCACCTTTTGGTCAGAAATGGTCAGCGATTTCATATGATTCAACCTAGTAAATGTAAAAGTTGGTTTTCCTTAGATTTTGGTTTCGCCAGAAATCATGAGATTTTATTCAGTCAAAACAAAAGTGTATTTGGGAATTTCTAGGTTTATTCCCTAGGCACTGTGTTCATCAAGTAAAGTGTCTTTAGATAGTGTTTCCTGACACAAACTATGCCTTATATTGAAAACTTTCTTTACTACAGATTATTAAATTGTATTCGTGTTTTGTTGGCTCAGCCCAAGGGTTATCTATTCCTACTAACGTGTAAATCAGACGAAGAAGGGATTTGGCCCAGGATTGCAATTTTAAGTTTTTAAATTTGAAGAAGTAATGACTTTGGGCATACATGTCCATTTTCTAATGATAAGTGACAACCTAAGAAGTAAGTTTTCCATTCTCTAAAACATTGGCTTTATTAAGGGACTTTTCCCCTCCCCACAACCCCTACTGGAAATAATGTTTTAGTACCTTTTGAAATTTCAGCTAAGTACATCAGACCACTTTCCAAAATATCCATGGGGTAACGTGAATTAAATCTAGAAAGCCAGAAAAACTCCCTATATCATATTTGCCACCAGCCAACCCTGTCCAGGCCAACCCTAGCCCACGATTTTTGGCTAGATCTACAAGCCTAAATTGACATATAATGCTGCCAAAACTGTCAAATGCCAAAGCCAAAAAGGAGAGGAAAGATAGTTATAGGGACCCTGTAAAAGCTACAAGCTTGTTGATTAGGCCTTGAAAACTGTAAGTGATTATAACTACTTAAAAGTCCTGGTGGTTCTTTTAAGTATTTGAAAGGATGAAAATGTGTTCATCAGCCATAATTAGATACTAGGTCATGTCTAAAAAGATTCTTGCCTCTGTAGCTTGTCCTCTGGGTCCATTACATTTATCTTGGGTGTCTTTATCCTGAACTCACTGGTCGGCTGCCACTTGGGTGCTTTTCAGGAAGAGCAGATCAACTAAAGGAATCAGGTGCCAGACAATGGGACGTGAGACTGTCAAGGTAGAGGATGAAATTAAGTTTGGAAAATCATTCCCCTTCCTCAGAAAAGCCTTCTGGTTCTCAGGACAGCCTGACTGCTACCCCTTGTCGTCTGTTCATCAAATACTCAGCATCTATTATGGGCCAAGTATCTTTTTGATGGTCAGCAATGGAAAAGGAAACTCAAAAGCAGAAAGTCATTTGCGAGGCAAATTTATCTCCATTCTTCTGTTTTGTGATCACTTAGTAATACAAACCGACTCTAAAATGTAGTAAACAGTACTTACAAAAGCACTATGCACAATTATTTTAATTCTACTTGATAGCCATGAAGACAGCTCAGCACACTTAAGCATACGGCAGCACCCATATGGCCTAAAAGAATGGCAAGTGGGAAATCTCTTGACCCTTGCTATTGAATCACAAAGTTAGCAAGTCAGAGCGTCTGGATTCAAGGTCTGGAGGACAGACTCAGGATAGAAACTAACTAATGGGCAGTGGATCAAGCCTTATGTAAAGCTCAGAAGGGACAATAAAGAGTCTAACGGGCACTCCCTACAGCTAGTGAAAGGGTGGGAGAATAGAAGAGCCGTGGTCTCAAAGTCAGAAAACGCTAACTTCTCCCTAGTTGACTATACTGTGTAAAGACGGTAAAGCATCCTCTCAAGGCCAAATTCAACTGGAAAATGGTTGAGAGTGCCAACTAAGATGATGGAAACAAAACCACTTTTTTTAAGTTTAGAAGAATGCAGGCCATTATTTCACTAGGAAACTAGGTATCTACCCTTTAACACTTTGCAGTCCAGGGCATGTGTCACAAGTTAAAATTTTTTATCAGCCAAGCTACGAATGCTGCACCAGAATTCATACATTCAACTATGCGGATGCAACCACGATCTCTGCCTCCATATCCTACCCCCGGCCTTTGCAGGTCTGCAGAACCCTCTCTTCCCAGTCTAAATTTGCATGCCCTTTGGTCGCCTACCGTTTTATAAACCCCAAATTGGACCCAGTCCCTCTCTCAAGTCTCCCCTTACTGTGCCCGTTCCTAAGAGCCTTAGAGCCCACCTACTCTTCTGTTTGGAGTGTTCCTAACCTCAACCCCTGCCTGTCCCAGTAGCTAAAGTGTGCTCCTTACGAGATGCGCCCAGACCATGGTGTCATGGCCAGCGACAAGGATGTGCAGTTTCTGGGGCGTGTACAGTAAGGGGAGTGGTGGAACTAATTTGGGTGAAGCCCCAGCAGAGAGATGCCAGACTGTCTGGTTTATGCGGGTTAACCTCACATGGCTGCCATAGCTCGCTACAACAATGAAAAGAGCAAAAGCTGTTGACACCATCCCGCCTGCACCCTGCGAAAGAAAGGGCGAGTTCCTACACCACCCGGCCTGACCCTACCCGGCCAGCGCCGCAGCCCCGGAAGTAATTTCGGAAGAAGTTTCTTCCACCGGGAGGTGGCGCTTGCGCACTCAAGTATCCGCGCGCCCTCCGGTCCGGCTCTCGCCCCGCTTACGCTGACGCGCGCAGGCGCAGTCCAGACTCGGTCCTGGCCGGGGTTTCTAGTGTTGCCGCTGGGAGAGCGAGGTCTTAATTGCTTTGCGGTGCTTTGCGGGAGCGTTCTTGGGGAAGTCCAGAGCTGGGCACCTGCGGCCCTTGGGTCCCCACGGCGCCGTGTGCCTGGCAGAGGTTCGAGTTCACAGCAGGCAGCCGCAGTGCTAATAAGTGGCGCTGTTCCCGGGCTGGGTGCAGCTGCTAAGGACAAGGTCCCTGCTCCGAAGAATGTGGTGGCGTGGGGATACCCCGAAAGGGACGGCCATAGCGCACACGAGATGCCCTAGGGTTCGTGGGAGGGCATGCAGGCGCAGACCCCGCAGGGCTTGGCCCGCCGGAGAAGGCAAGGGAGAGCACTCGAAGCTGCACAAATGGCGTGGCTGGAGGGAAGGTGCAGCCTGGTGTGTGTCTGGATGAGGGCTGGCACAGGAGCTTGGTATTTGATCCTGAACGCTCTGCATTTCCAAAGGCCACTTGGCGAAGCAGCCTGGTGACCAGTCTTTGTTTAGCCCACCAGCTAGTGGGGAATACAGACGTGGACCAAGACAAGGACTGCAGGGAGAGTTGGGCGATGTTAGGAGAGGAGGGCTTTGTGATCAGTTGCATTTGGCGTAAAGAGGATTCTAGTATGATTCCCAGATTCCAGGATAGAGCGGCAACTGAGTAAGGAAGAGGGAGTGTGGAGCACTTTGGGGATGAGGGTGCAGGAGCGAAGGCACCGCGCTGGGTGAGCCTGAATGGGACTGCCATCCAGAGAATTCCTTGCTCTTGCAGGCAGAGCACTGGGGAGATTGCTATAGAAGAAAATGCCAGTCCCACAAAAGCTCAGAAAATAGTATAAAGGGGGCCACAAATGGTGGCTCATGCCTGTAATCCCAGCACTTTGGGAGGCCGAGGCAGGAGGATCTCTGGAGCCCAGGAGTTCAAGACCAGCCTGGGCAACATGGGGAGACCTTGTCTTGATTTTCAAAATAAAATAGTGGTAGAGGGAACACCTCCCAGCTTACTTTGAAATAAGCAGTTTCCAAATACCAAAACCACAGACATTAAAGAGAAAAACAAAACCTTTTTAGACCACTATCCTTCATGAACACAAATGCAAAACTCCTTAACAAAATAGAAGCAAGTCAAATCCAACAGTACATTAAAAAAGTGGCTGGGCACAGTGGCTCACATCTGTAACCCCAGCACTTTGGGAGGCTGAGGTGGAAGGATGACTTGAGTTCAGGAGGTGGAGACCAGCCTAGACAACATAGTAAGACCCCATCCCTACAAAAAATGAACAAGACTCACGAGCATATTGGCACTTGCCTGTGGTCCAGCTACTCTGGAGGCTGAGATGGGAGGGTCACTTAAGCCCAGGAGGCAAAGGCTGCAGTGAGCTATGATCCCAACACTGCACTCCAGCCTGGGTGACAAAGCAAGACCCCATCTCAAAACCAAAAAACACTGGGGTGAAGGGGAGGCATATAAAATGACCAATGGGATTGATCCTAGGAATGCAAGGTTGGTTTGAATTTTTTTAATAAATGTAATTAACCACATAAAATAAAGGATAAGTAATGGCTCATCTCAATAGACAAAGATGTGACAAAACTTAATATCCATCCATGATTAGAAAATAAAAACTCAGCAAACTAGGAATAGAAAGAAAACAATCCAATAAAAGACATCTATGAAAAACCAACCATTAACAACATACTTAAAAGTGAAAGACTGACTGATTCCCCTAAGATCATGAATAAGGCAAGGTTGCCTATTTTCAACACTTCTATTCAGCATTGTGCCAGAGGTTCTAACCAGAGCAAAAAGGCACAAAAAAGAAATGACAGGCACACAGATGAGAAAGGAAAAAGTAAAACTGTCTTTATTCACAGGTGTCATGATTTGAGGTGTAAAAAAGCTGTTGTAACAAGGGAATTTAGCAACACAGAATAGAATGTCAACATACAAAAAATTTTATTTCTTTATACCAACGATAAACAATTACAAGGTGAAATTTTAAAATACGTACCTGAATCTTAGCTGAGAATATTTTTTTAAATTAATTAGCAAAATATACACCATTTTCTGTGGCATCCAAAAACATGAAATACATAATAAATTTAGCAATATGTGTGCCATATCTGTACACTAAATTCTATAAACCATTGCTGAGGAAAATTAAAGATTTTAATTGGTGTAATATGTTTGTGAATTGGATGAATAAAATTTGTGATGTCAAGTCCCACTAAAAATCCCAAGAGGTTTTTTTTGTAGCAACAAGTTGAATCTTACATTTATATAAAAATGCAAAGAATCTGGAATAACCAAAACAATTCTGAAATAGAAAAAGAATCCTAACTCATGCTACCTAATTTCAAGGTTTACTATAAAGATACAGTAATCAAGACAGTGTGGCATTGACACTAGGATAGGATAGACATGCAGATCAGTGAAACAGAAAAAAGTCCAAAAACAGAATAACATATGTGGTTAATTGATTTTCTACAAAGATTCCAAAGTAATTCACTAGGAAAATTATCTTTTCCAAAATAGTACTGGAGGAACTGGATATGCAGTTGAGGGAAAAATAAACTCTGATCCTTATCTAACACCATACACAAAAGTTAACTCAAAATGTATGACAGATGTAAAAGATAAAGTATTTCTAGAAGAGAACTTAAAACAAAAATAAACAACTTTCATTACCTTGGGTTAAGCCAAGATGTCTTAAGACACCAAAAGCATGAGCCATAAAAGGAAAAAAAAAAAAAAAAAGAAAAAAAAAAAAAAAAAAAAAAAAAACTTAAATTTTAAATTTTCGGCTTTTAAAAAAACATTTTTTTTTTTGAGACGGAGTCTCACTTTGTTGCCCGGGCTGGAGTGCCGTGGCATGACCTCGGCTCACTTCCCGGGTTCACGCCATTCTCCTGCCTCAGCCTCCTAAGTAGCTGGGACTACAGGCGCCCGCCGCCGCACCTGCTAAGTTTTAGTATTTTTAGTAGAGGGTTTCACCGTGGTCTTGATCTCCTGACCTCGTGATCCATCCACCTCGGCCTCCCAAAGTGCTAGGATTACAGGTGTGAGCAACCACGCCTGGCCCAAAAGACCCTATTTTTAAAGTGAAACAGCAAGCCACAGATTGGAGTGAAAAAAATCTTTGAACATATATATTTGACACAAAACAGGTATCCAGTAAATTAAAAAAAAGAAGGGCCAGGTGCAGTGGGTCACACCTGTAATCCTAGCACTTTGGGAGGCCAAGGTAGGAGGATTCCTTGAGCTCAGGAGTTTAAGACCAGCCTGGGCAATATAGTGAGACTTCATTTCTACAACAACAACAAAAAATTTAATTAACCAAGCATGGTGGTGCATTCCTGTAATTCCAACTGTTTGGGAGGCTGAAGTGGGAGGATCACTTGAGCCAGGGAGGCAGAGCCTGCAGTGAGCCATGATGTTACCACAGCACTGCAGCCTGAGCAACAGAGCAAGACCTTGTCTAAAAAAAAAAATAAAAGAAGAAAAAAGAAACACACACAAAACTCACTAAGAGTAACACAACTTTAAAATGGACAAAATAGTTGAACGTGCATTTTGTAAAATAAGATCTACAGATGACCAATAATCACCTTGAAAAGAAGCTCAGAATCACTTGTCATCAAGAAAATGCAAATAAAAACCACAATGAAGTGCCACTATACATCCACTAGAATGACTACAATTAACACCGAATGCCAACTGTTGGCAAAGATGTAGAATAATTAGAATTCTTATACACTGGCCGGGCGCAGTGGCTCACGCCTGTAATCTCAGCACTTTGGGAGGCCGAGGTGGCTGGATCACGAGGTCAAGAGATCGAGACCATCTTGGCCAACATGGTGAAACCCCATGTCTACTAAAAATACAAAAATTAGGCCAGGCACAGTGGCTTACACCTGAAATCCCAGCACTTTGGGAGGCCAAGGCAGGTGGATCACAAGGTCAGTAGTTCAAGACCAGCCTGGACAAGATGGTGAAACCCAGTCTCTACTAAAAATATAAAAATTAGCCAGACATGGTGTGGGTGCCTGTAATCCCAGCTACTCAGGAGGCTAAGGCAGAGAATTGCTTGAACCTGGAAGACGGAAGTTGCAGTGAGGTGAGATTGCACCACTGTACCCCAGCCTGGGCGATAGAGCAAGACTCTATCTTGAAAAAAAAAAAAAAAAAAAGTACAAAAATTAGCTGGGCGTGATGGCACACACCTGTAGTCCCAGCTACTTGGGAGGCTGAGGCAGGAGAATCGCAAGAATTCTTATACATTATATGTAGAAATGTAAAATGGTACAGCACAGCCAGACGTGGTGGCACATGCCTGTCGTCCCAGCTACATGGGAGGCTGAGGTGAGAGGATCACCTGAGCCCAGGGGGATAAAGGCTACAGTGAACTGTGATCATGCCACTGCATTCCAGCCTGGGCAACAGAGTGAAAACCTGTCTCAAATATAAAAATAATAAAGAAAAGGGTACAGCATATCAAAGTAGTTTTGCAGTTTCATATAAAGCTTAACATATGCTTACCATATATTCAGCAATTCCGTTCTTATTTACCCAAGAAAAGTTAAAACATATATCCAAAGGCTTGCTCTCAAATATTCATAGCCATTTTATTCACAATTGTTTAAAACTGGAAAGTTCCCAAATGTTCACCAACAGGTCTATCTGACAGGGACTTACTGCAAGGAATTGTCCCATGTGATTATGATGACCGACCAGGAGAGTCTGAAATCTGTAGGGCAGGCCATCAGGAAGAGCAGCTGGGAAGCTGAGAGGAGCAAGGAGCTGAAGCTGCAGTCCCCAGGAAGGACTTCAGGAAAACCTCGCTTCTGTTCCTGAGGTCTTTCAACTGATTGGGTCAGGCATATTCACATCGTCAAGGGTAATTCCCTTAACTCAAAGTCAATGAATTGTAGATATTAATCACATCTACAGATTACCTTGATAGCAACACATAGATTAATATTTGCTTGAATAACTGGGTTGATAGCCTAGTCATGCTGACATATAACTCTAACAGCCAGATGACTGGATAGACCAATTGTGGGATACTCCTCAACCAAAATCAGAAACAAACTACTGATACAAGCACCAGTATAGATAAATAAATCTCAAACACATTTTGCTTAGCAAAAAAAAGTCGACAAAAAGACCCTGTAGGATTCTACTTATATCAAGTTCTAGAACAGGCAATACTAATCTGTAATGTCAGAAAGCAGATCAGCATTTGCCTAATGCTAATTAGGCATGGCAGGGGGTGGGGTGGGGGCATTGACTGCAAAGGGAAACAAGGAAAGTAGGAAGGGACAATGGAAATTATATCTTGACTGTGGTGATGCTACATGGGTGTATACATTTGTCACAACTCAAACTATACAGTTAAAATGAATGCAGTTTTCTGGGGTTTTTTAGACAGTCTCACTCTGTCACTGGAGCGCAGTGGTGTGACCACAGCTCACTGCAGCCTCAAACTCCCAAGCTCAAGTGATCCTCCCACCTCAGCTCCCAAGTAGCTAGGACGACAGGAGCATGTCATACCACCTGGCTAATCTTTTTTTTTTTTTTTTTTTTTTTTT